>NW_025534672.1:0-168241 GCF_020615455.1 Coregonus clupeaformis
ACAGAACACCTACACCATCACATAGCCAACAGAAAACCTAGACCATTATGTAGCCAAAAGAACATCTAGACCATCACGCCAGTCAACAGAACATCTAGACCATCACGTAGCCAACAGAACATCTAGACAATCACTGTAGCCAACAGAACATCTAGACCATCACGTAGCCAACAGAACATCTAGACCATCACGTAGTCAACAGAACATCTAGACCATCACGTAGCCAACAGAACATCTAGACCATCACGTAGCCAACAGAACATCTAGAACGCATCATGTAGCCAACAGAACATCGGACCATCACGTAGCCAACAGAACATAGACCATCATGTAGCCAACAGAACATCTAGACAATCACGAGTTAGCCAACAGAACACCTAGACCATCACATAGCCAACAGAATATCTAGAGCATCACTTAGCCAACAGAACACCTAGACCATCACATAGCCAACAGAACATATACACCATCACGTAGTGGAAACAGATAATCTAGACCATCACATAGCCAACTTAACATCTAGACCATCACTAGCCAACAGAACATCTAGAACATCACGTAGCCAACACAACATCTAGACCATCACGTAGCCAACAGAACATCTAGAACGATTAAGTAGCCAACAGAACAGCTATACCATCACGTAGCCAACAAACATCTAACCATCACGTAGCCAACAGAACATCTAGACCATCACTTAGCCAACAGTACACCTAGACCATCATGTAGCCAACAGAACATCTAGACCATCACGTAGCCAACAGAACATCTAGACCATAACGTAGCCAACAAACATCTAGACCATCACTTAGACAACAGAATATCTAGACCTCACGTAGCCAACAGAACATCTAGACCATCATGTGTAGCCAACATAATATATAAACCAACACGTAGCCAACAGAACATCTAGACCATCACGTAGCCAACAGAACACCTAGACCATCACTTTGCCAAAATAACATCTAGACCATCACTTAGCCGCTAACAGAATATCTAGACCATCACGTAGCCAACAGAACATCTAGACCATCACTTAGCCAACAGAACATCAGATCATCACGTAACCAACAGAAAATCAGACCATCACGTAGCCAAAAGAACATCTAGACCATCACGTAGCCAACATGATATCTAGACCGACACGTAGCTAACAGAACATCTAGACCATCACATAGCCAACAGAACATCTAGACCATCACATAGCCAAAATAACATCTAGACCATCACTTAGCCAACAGAATATCTAGACCACCACTTATCCAAAATAACATCTAGACCATCACGTAGCCAACAGAACATCTAGACCATCACGTAGCCAACAGAACACCTAGACCATCACTTTGCCAAAATAACATCTAGACCATCAATTAGCCAACAGAATATCTAGACCATCACGTAGCCAACAGAACATCTAGACCATCACTTAGCCAACAGAACATCTAGACCATCACGTTGACAACAGAACATCTAGACCATCACGTAGGCCAACAGAACATCTAGACCATCACATAGTCAACAGAACATCTAGACCATCAGTTAGCCAACAGAACATCGTAGACCATCATGTAGCCAACAGAACATCTAGACCATCACGTAGTCAACAGAACATCTAGACCACCATGTAGCCAACAGAACATCTAGACCATCACGAAGCCAACAGAACATCTAGACCATCACGTAGCCAACAGAACATCCCTAGACCATCATGTAGCCAACAGAACATCTAGACCATCACGTAGCCAACAGAACATATAGAACATCATGTAGCCAACAGAACATCTAGACCATCACGTAGCCAACAGAACACCTAGACCATCACGCAGCCAACAGAATATCTATAGCATCACTTAGCCAACAGAACACCTAGACCATCACATAGCCAACAGAACATATACACCATCAAGTAGCAAACAGATCATCTAGACCATCACATAGCCAACTGAACATCTAGACCATCACTTATTCAACAGAACATCTAGACCATCACGAGGCCAACAGAACATCTAGACCATCACTTAGCCAACAGAATATCTAGACATTCACTTAGCCAACACAACATCTAGACCATCACGTAGCCAACAGAACATCTAGAACATCACGTAGCCAACAGAACAGCTATAGCATCACGTAGCCAACAAAACATCTAACCATCACGTAGCCAACAGAACATCTAAAGCATCACTTAGCCAACAGAACACCTAGACCATCATCTAGCCAACAGAACATCTAGACCATCACGTAGCCAACAGAACATCTAGACCATCACGTAGCCAACAGAACATCTAGACCATCACTTAGCCAACAGAACATCTAGACCATCACGTAGCCAACAGAAAATCTAGACCATCACGTAGCCAACAGAATATATAAACCATCAAGTAGCCAACAGAACATCTAGACCATCACGTAACCAACAGAACTCAGACCATCACGTAACCAACAGAACATCAGACCATCACGTAGCCAAAAGAACATCTAGACCATCACAAGCCAACATGATATCTAGACCGACACGTAGCTAACAGAACATCTAGACCATCACGTAGCCAACAGAACATCTAGAACATCACATAGCCAAAATAACATCTAGACCATCACTTAGCCAACAGAATATCTAGACCACCACTTAGCCAAAATAACATCTAGACCATCACGAGCCCACAGAACATCTAGACCATCACGTAGCCAACAGAACACCTAGACCATCACTTTGCCAAAAATAACATCTAGACCATCACTTAGCCAACAGAATATCTAGACCATCACGTAGCCAACAGAACATCTAGACAATCACGTAGCCAACAGAACACCTAGACCATCACCTTTTGCCAAAATAACATCTAGACCATCACTTAGCCAACATAATATCTAGACCATCACGTAGCCAACAGAACATCTAGACCATCACTTAGCCAACAGAACATCTAGACCATCACGTAGCCAACAGAACATCTAGACCATCACGTAGGCCAACAGAACATCTAGACCATCACGTAGTCAACAGAACATCTAGACCATCACGTAGCCAACAGAACATCTAGACCATCACATAGCCAACAGAACATCTAGACCATCACGTAGCCAACAGAACATCTAGACCATCACGTAGCCAACAGAACATCTAGACCATCACGTAGCCAACATAACATCTAGACCGTCATGTAGCCAACAGAACATCTAGACCATCACGTAGCCAACATAACATCTAGACCGTCATGTAGCCAACAGAACATCTAGAGCATCATGTAGCCAACAGAACATCTAGACCATCAGTGTAGCCAACAGAACATCTAGACCATCACATAGCCAACAGACACACCTAGATCATCCAGTAGCCAACAGAACATCTAAGAGCATGAATTAGCCAACAGAACACCTTGACCATCAAATAGCCAACAGAACATATACACCATCACGTAGAAAACAGATCATCTAGACCATCACTTAGCTACACAGAATATCTAGACATTCACTTAGCCAACACAACATCTAGACCATCACGAGCCAACAGAACATCTAGACCATCACGTAGCCAACAGAACACCTACACCATCACATAGCCAACAGAAAACCTAGACCATTATGTAGCCAACAGAACATCTAGACCATCACGTAGTCAACAGAACATCTAGACCATCACGTAGCCAACAGAACATCTAGACCATCACGTAGTCAACAGAACATCTAGACCATCACGTAGCCAACAGAACATCTAGACCATCATGTAGCCAACAGAACATCTAGACCATCACGTAGCCAACAGAACATCTAGAGCATCATGCAGCCAACAGAACATCTAGACCATCACGTAGCCAACAGAACATAGTAGACCATCATGTAGCCAACAGAATATCTAGACCATCACGTAGCCAACAGAACACCTAGACCATCACGTAGCCAACAGAACATCTAGAGCATCACTTAGCCAACAGAACACCTAGACCATCACATAGCCAACAGAACATATACACCATCACGTAGCAAACAGATAATCTAGACCATCACATAGCCAACTTAACATCTAGACCATCACTTAACCAACAGAACATCTAGAACATCACGTAGCCAACAGAACATCTAGACCATCACTTAGCCAACAGAATATCTGAGACATTCACTTAGCCAACTACAACATCTAGACCATCACGTAGCCAACAGAACATCTAGAACATTAAGTAGCCAACAGAACAGCTATACCATCACGTAGCCAACAAAACATCTAACCATCACGTAACCAACAGAACATCTAGACCATCACTTAGCCAACAGTACACCTAGACCATCATGTAGCCAACAGAACATCTAGACCATCACGTAGCCAACAGAACATCTAGACCATAACGTAGCCAACAGAACATCTAGACCATCACTTAGACAACAGAATATCTAGACCATCACGTAGCCAACAGAACATCTAGACCATCATGTAGCCAACATAACATATAAACCAACACGCAGCCAACAGAACATCTAGACCATCACATAGCCAACAGAACACCTAGACCATCACTTTGCCAAAATAACATCTAGACCATCACTTAGCCAACAGAATATCTAGACCATCACGTAGCCAACAGAACATCTAGACCATCACTTAGCCAACAGAACATCAGACCATCATGTAACCAACAGAAAATCAGACCATCACGTAGCCAAAAGAACATCTAGACCATCACGTAGCCAACATGACATCTAGACCGACATGTAGCTAACAGAACATCTAGACCATCACATAGCCAACAGAACATCTAGACCATCACATAGCCAAAATAACATCTAGACCATCACTTAGCCAACAGAATATCTAGACCACCACTTATCCAAAATAACATCTAGACCAACACGCAGCCAACAGAACATCTAGACCATCACGTAGCCAACAGAACACCTAGACCATCACTTTGCCAAAATAACATCTAGACCATCAATTAGCCAACAGAATATCTAGACCATCACGTAGCCAACAGAACATCTAGACCATCACTTAGACAACAGAACATCTAGACCATCACGTTGCCAACAGAACATCTAGACCATCACGTAGCCAACAGAACATCTAGACCATCACGTAGTCAACAGAACATCTAGACCATCAGTTAGCCAACAGAACATCTAGACCATCATGTAGCCAACAGAACATCTAGACCATCACGTAGTCAACAGAACATCTAGACCACCATGTAGCCAACAGAACATCTAGACAATCACGTAGCCAACAGAACATCTAGACCATCACGTAGCCAACAGAACATCTAGACCATCATGTAGCCAACAGAACATCTAGACCATCACGTAGCCAACAGAACATATAGAACATCATGTAGCCAACAGAACATCTAGACCATCACGTAGCCAACAGAACACCTAGACCATCACGTAGCCAACAGAACATCTAGAGCATCACTTAGCCAACAGAACACCTAGACCATCACATAGCCAACAGAACATATACACCATCAAGTAGCAAACAGATCACTAGACCATCACATAGCCAACTGAACATCTAGACCATCACTTATTCAACAGAACATCTAGACCATCACGTAGCCAACAGAACATCTAGACCATCACTTAGCCAACAGAATATCTAGACATTCACTTAGCCAACACAACATCTAGACCATCACGTAGCCAACAGAACATCTAGAACATCACGTAGCCAACAGAACAGCTATATTATCACGTAGCCAACAAAACATCTAACCATCACGTAGCCAACAGAACATCTAAAGCATCACTTAGCCAACAGAACACCTAGACCATCATGTAGCCAACAGAACATCTAGACCATCACGTAGCCAACAGAACATCTAGACCATCACGTAGCCAACAGAACATCTAGACCATCACTTAGCCAACAGAACATCTAGACCATCACGTAGCCAACAGAAAATCTAGACCATCACGTAGCCAACAAAATATATAAACCCTCATGTAGCCAACAGAACATCTAGACCATCACGTAACCAACAGAACATCAGACCATCACGTAACCAACAGAACATCAGACCATCACGTAGCCAAAAGAACATCTAGACCATCACGTAGCCAACATGATATCTAGACCGACACGTAGCTAACAGAACATCTAGACCATCACGTAGCCAACAGAACATCTAGACCATCACATAGCCAAAATAACATCTAGACCATCACTTAGCCAACAGAATATCTAGACCACCACTTAGCCAAAATAACATCTAGACCATCACGTAGCCCACAGAACATCTAGACCATCACGTAGCCAACAGAACACCTAGACCATCACTTTGCCAAAATAACATCTAGACCATCACTTAGTCAACAGAATATCTAGACCATCACATAGCCAACAGAACATCTAGACCATCACGTAGCCAACAGAACACCTAGACCATCACTTTGCCAAAATAACATCTAGACCATCACTTAGCCAACAGAATATCTAGACCATCACGTAGCCAACAGAACATCTAGACCATCACGTAGTCAACAGAACATCTAGACCATCACGTAGCCAACAGAACATCTAGACCATCCCTTAGCCAACAGAACATCTAGACCATCACGTAGCCAACAGAACATCTAGACCATCACGTAGTCAACAGAACATCTAGACAATCACGTAGCCAACAGAACATCTAGACCGTCAGGTAGCCAACAGAACATCTAGAGCATCATGTAGCCAACAGAACATCTAGACCATCACGTAGCCAACAGAACATATAGACCATCATGCATCCAACAGAACATCTAGACAATCACGTAGCCAACAGAACACCTAGACCATCACGTAGCCAACAAAACATCTAGAGCATCAATTAGCCAACAGAACACCTAGACCATCAAATAGCCAACATAACATATACACCATCACGTAGCAAACAGATCATCTAGACCATCACTTAGCACACAGAATATCTAGACATTCACTTAGCCAACACAACATCTAGACCATCATGTAGTCAACAGAACATCTAGACCATCACGCAGCCAACAGAACACCTACACCATCACATAGCCAACAGAAAACCTAGACCATTATGTAGCCAACAGAACATCTAGACCATCACGTAGTCAACAGAACATCTAGACCATCACGTAGCCAACATAACATCTAGACCATCATGTAGCCAACAGAACATCTAGACCATCACGTAGCCAACAGAACATCTAGACCATCACGTAGTCAACAGAACATCTAGACCATCACGTAGCCAACAGAACATCTAGACCATCACGTAGCCAACAGAACATCTAGACCATCACGTAGCCAACAGAAAATCTAGAGCATCATGCTAGCCAACAGAACATCTAGACCATTATGTAGCCAACAGAACATATAGACCATCATGTAGCCAACAGAATATTTAGACCATCACGTAGCCAACAGGACACCTAGACCATCACGTAGCCAACAGAACATCTAGAGCATCACTTAGCCAACAGAACACCTAGACCATCACATAGCCAATAGAACATATAAACCATAACGTAGCAAACAGATCATCTAGACCATCACATAGACAACTGAACATCTAGACCATCACTAAGCCAACAGAACATCTAGACCATCACGTAGCCAACAGAACATCTAGACCATCACTTAGCCAACAGAATATCTAGACATTCACTTAGCCAACACAACATCTAAACCATCACGTAGCCAACAGAACATCTAGAACATCACGTAGCAAACAGAACAGCTATACCATCACGTAGCCAACAAAACATCTAACCATCACGTAGCCAACAGAACATCTAGACCATCACTTAGCCAACAGAACACCTAGACCATCATGTAGCCAACAGAACATCTAGACCATCACGTAGCCAACAGAACATCTAGACCATCACGTAGCCAACAGAACATCTAGACCATCACTTAGACAACAGAATATCTAGACCATCACATAGCCAACAGAAAATCTAGACCATCACGTAGCCAACAGAATATATAAACCAACACGTAGCCAACAGAACATCTAGACCATCACGTAACCAACCGAACATCAGACCATCACGTAACCAACAGAACATCAGACCATCACGTAGCCAACATGATATCTAGACCGACACGTAGCTAACAGAACATCCAGACCATCACGTAGCCAACAGAACATCTAGACCATCACATAGCCAAAATAACATCTAGACCATCACTTAGCCAACAGAACATCTAGACCACCACGTAGCCAACAGAACATCTAGACCATCACTTAGCCAACAGAACACCTAGACCATCACTTTGCCAAAATAACATCTAGACCATCACTTAGCCAACAGAATATCTAGACCATCACGTAGCCAACAGAACATCTAGACCATCATTTAGCCAACAGAACATCTAGACCATCACGTAGCCAACAGAACATCTAGACCATCACGTAGCCAACAGAACATCTAGACCATCACGTGGTCAAAAGAACATCTAGACCATCACGTAGCCAACAGAACATCTCGACCATCACTTAGCCAACAGAACATCTAGACCATCACGTAGCCAACAGAACATCTAGACCATCACGTAGCCAACAGAACATCTAGACCATCACGTAGCCAACAGAACATCTAGAGCATCATGTAGCCAACAGAACATCTAGACCATCACGTAGCCAACAGAACATATAGACCATCATGTAGCCAACAGAACATCTAGAGCATCACGTAGCCAACAGAACACCTAGACCATCACATAGCCAACAGAACATATACACCATCACGTAGCAAACAGATCATCTAGACCATCACATAGCCAACTGAACATCTAGACCATCACTTACTCAACAGAACATCTAGACCATCACGTAGCCAACAGAACATCTAGACCATCACTTAGCCAACAGAATATCTAGACATTCACTTAGCCAACACAACATCTAGACCATCACGTAGCCAACAGAACATCTAGAACATCACGTAGCCAACAGAACAGCTATAGCATCACGTCGTCAACAAAACATCTAACCATCACGTAGTCAACAGAACATCTAAAATATCACTTAGCCAACAAAACACCTAGACCATCATGTAGCCAAAAGAACATCTAGACCATCACTTAGCCAACAGAACATCTAGACCATCACGTAGCCAACAGAAAATCTAGACCATCACGTAGCCAACAGAATATATAAACCAACACGTAGCCAACAGAACATCTAGACCATCACGCAACCAACAGAACATCAGACCTTCACGTAACCAACAGAACATCAGACCATCACGTAGCCAAAATAACATCTAGACCATCACGTAGCCAACATGATATCTAGACCGACACGTAGCTATCAGAACATCTAGACCATCACGTAGCCAACAGAACATCTAGACCATCACATAGCCAAAATAACATCTAGACCATCACTTAGGCAACAGAATATCTAGACCATCACTTTGCCAAAATAACATCTGGACCATCACGTGAGCCCACAGAACATCTAGACCATCACGTAGCCAACAGAACACCTAGACCATCACTTTGCCAAAATAACATCTAGACCATCACTTAGCCAACAGAATATTTAGACCATCACGTAGCCAACAGAACATCTAGACCATCACGTAGCCAAAAGAACACCTAGACCATCACTTTGCCAAAATAACATCTAGACCATCACTTAGCCAACAGAATATCTAGACCATCACGTAGCCAACAGAACATCTAGACCATCACTTAGCCAACAGAACATCTAGACCATCACGTAGCCAACAGAACATCTAGACCATCACGTAGCCAACAGAACATCTAGACCATCACGTAGCCAACAGAACATCTAGACCGTCACGTAGCCAACAGAACATCTAGAGCATCATGTAGCCAACAGAACATCTAGACCATCACGTAGCCAACAGAACATATAGACCATCATGTAGCCAACAGAACATCTAGACCATCACGTAGCCAACAGAACACCTAGACCATCACGTAGCCAACAGAACATCTAGAGCATCACTTAGCCAACAGAACACCTAGACCATCAAATAGCCAACAGAACATATACACCATCACGTAGCAAACAGATCATCTAGACCATCACTTAGCCAACAGAATATCTAGACAATCACTTAGCCAACACAACATCTAGACCATCACGTAGCCAACAGAACATCTAGACCATCACGTAGCCAACAGAACACCTACACCATCACATAGCCAACAGAAAACCTAGACCATTATGTAGCCAACAGAACATCTAGACCATCGCGTAGTCAACAGAACATCTAGACCATCACGTAGCCAACAGAACATCTAGACCATCACATAGCCAACTGAACATCTAGACCATCACTTACTCAACAGAACATCTAGACCATCACGTAGCCAACAGAACATCTAGACCATCACTTAGCCAACAGAATATCTAGACATTCACTTAGCCAACACAACATCTAGACCATCACGTTGCCAACAGAACATCTAGAACATCACGTAGCCAACAGAACAGCTATAGCATCACGTCGCCAACAAAACATCTAACCATCACGTAGTCAACAGAACATCTAAACGATCACTTAGCCAACAGAACACCTAGACCATCATGTAGCCAACAGAACATTTAGACCATCACGTAGCCAACAGAACATCTAGACCATCACGTAGCCAAAAGAACATCTAGAACATCACTTAGCCAACAGAACATCTAGACCATCACGTAGCCAACAGAAAATCTAGACCATCACGTAGCCAACAGAATATATAAACCAACACGTAGCCAACAGAACATCTAGACCATCACGTAACCAACAGAACATCAGACCATCACGTAACCAACAGAACATCAGACCATCACGTAGCCAAAATAACATCTAGACCATCACGTAGCCAACATGATATCTAGACCGACACGTAGCTAACAGAACATCTAGACCATCACGTAGCCAACAGAACATCTAGACCATCACGTAGCCAACAGAACACCTAGACCATCACTTTGCCAAAATAACATCTAGACCATCACTTAGCCAACAGAATATCTAGACCATCACGTAGCCAACAGAACATCTAGACCATCACGTAGCCAAAAGAACACCTAGACCATCACTTTGCCAAAATAACATCTAGACCATCACTTAGCCAACAGAACATCAGACCATCACATAGCCAAAATAACATCTAGACCATCACTTAGGCAACAGAATATCTAGACCATCACTTTGCCAAAATAACATCTAGACCATCACGTAGCCCACAGAACATCTAGACCATCACGTAGCCAACAGAACACCTAGACCATCACTTTGCCAAAATAACATCTAGACCATCACTTAGCCAACAGAATATCTAGACCATCACGTAGCCAACAGAACATCTAGACCATCACGTAGCCAAAAGAACACCTAGACCATCACTTTGCCAAAATAACATCTAGACCATCACTTAGCCAACAGAATATCTAGACCATCACGTAGCCAACAGAACATCTAGACCATCACTTAGCCAACAGAACATCTAGACCATCACGTAGCCAACAGAACATCTAGACCATCACGAGCCAACAGAACATCTATACCATCACGTAGTCAACAGAACATCTAGACCATCACGTAGCCAACAGAACATCTAGACCATCGCTTAGCCAACAGAACATCTAGACCATCACGTAGCCAACAGAACATCTAGACCATCACGTAGTCAACAGAACATCTAGACCATCACGTAGCCAACAGAACATCTAGACCGTCACGTAGCCAACAGAACATCTAGACCGTCACGTAGCCAACAGAACATCTAGAGCATCATGTAGCCAACAGAACATCTAGACCATCACGTAGCCAACAGAACATATAGACCATCATGTAGCCAACAGAACATCTAGACCATCACGTAGCCAACAGAACACCTAGACCATCACATAGCCAACAGAACATCTAGAGCATCACTTAGCCAACAGAACACCTAGACCATCAAATAGCCAACAGAACATATACACCATCACGCAGCAAACAGATCATCTAGACCATCACTTAGCCAACAGAATATCTAGACATTCACTTAGCCAACACAACATCTAGACCATCACGTAGCCAACAGAACATCTAGACCATCACGTAGCCAACAGAACACCTACACCATCACGTAGCCAACAGAAAACCTAGACCATTATGTAGCCAACAGAACATCTAGACCATCACGTAGTCAACAGAACATCTAGACCATCACGTAGCCAACAGAACATCTAGACCATCACGTAGCCAACAGAACACCTAGACCATCATGTAGCCAACAGAACATCTAGACCATCATGTAGCCAACATAATATATAAACCAACACGTAGCCAACAGAACATCTAGACCATCACATAGCCAACAGAACACCTAGACCATCACTTTGCCAAAATAACATCTAGACCATCACTTAGCCAACAGAATATCTAGACCATCACGTAGCCAACAGAACATCTAGACCATCACTTAGCCAACAGAACATCAGACCATCATGTAACCAACAGAAAATCAGACCATCACGTAGCCAAAAGAACATCTAGACCATCACGTAGCCAACATGACATCTAGACCGACATGTAGCTAACAGAACATCTAGACCATCACATAGCCAACAGAACATCTAGACCATCACATAGCCAAAATAACATCTAGACCATCACTTAGCCAACAGAATATCTAGACCACCACTTATCCAAAATAACATCTAGACCAACACGTAGCCAACAGAACATCTAGACCATCACGTAGCCAACAGAACACCTAGACCATCACTTTGCCAAAATAACATCTAGACCATCAATTAGCCAACAGAATATCTAGACCATCACGTAGCCAACAGAACATCTAGACCATCACTTAGACAACAGAACATCTAGACCATCACGTTGCCAACAGAACATCTAGACCATCACGTAGCCAACAGAACATCTAGACCATCACGTAGTCAACAGAACATCTAGACCATCAGTTAGCCAACAGAACATCTAGACCATCATGTAGCCAACAGAACATCTAGACCATCACGTAGTCAACAGAACATCTAGACCACCATGTAGCCAACAGAACATCTAGACAATCACGTAGCCAACAGAACATCTAGACCATCACGTAGCCAACAGAACATCTAGACCATCATGTAGCCAACAGAACATCTAGACCATCACGTAGCCAACAGAACATATAGAACATCATGTAGCCAACAGAACATCTAGACCATCACGTAGCCAACAGAACACCTAGACCATCACGTAGCCAACAGAACATCTAGAGCATCACTTAGCCAACAGAACACCTAGACCATCACATAGCCAACAGAACATATACACCATCAAGTAGCAAACAGATCATCTAGACCATCACATAGCCAACTGAACATCTAGACCATCACTTATTCAACAGAACATCTAGACCATCACGTAGCCAACAGAACATCTAGACCATCACTTAGCCAACAGAATATCTAGACATTCACTTAGCCAACACAACATCTAGACCATCACGTAGCCAACAGAACATCTAGAACATCACGTAGCCAACAGAACAGCTATATTATCACGTAGCCAACAAAACATCTAACCATCACGTAGCCAACAGAACATCTAAAGCATCACTTAGCCAACAGAACACCTAGACCATCATGTAGCCAACAGAACATCTAGACCATCACGTAGCCAACAGAACATCTAGACCATCACGTAGCCAACAGAACATCTAGACCATCACTTAGCCAACAGAACATCTAGACCATCACGTAGCCAACAGAAAATCTAGACCATCACGTAGCCAACAAAATATATAAACCCTCATGTAGCCAACAGAACATCTAGACCATCACGTAACCAACAGAACATCAGACCATCACGTAACCAACAGAACATCAGACCATCACGTAGCCAAAAGAACATCTAGACCATCACGTAGCCAACATGATATCTAGACCGACACGTAGCTAACAGAACATCTAGACCATCATGTAGCCAACAGAACATCTAGACCATCACATAGCCAAAATAACATCTAGACCATCACTTAGCCAACAGAATATCTAGACCACCACTTAGCCAAAATAACATCTAGACCATCACGTAGCCCACAGAACATCTAGACCATCACGTAGCCAACAGAACACCTAGACCATCACTTTGCCAAAATAACATCTAGACCATCACTTAGTCAACAGAATATCTAGACCATCACATAGCCAACAGAACATCTAGACCATCACGTAGCCAACAGAACACCTAGACCATCACTTTGCCAAAATAACATCTAGACCATCACTTAGCCAACAGAATATCTAGACCATCACGTAGCCAACAGAACATCTAGACCATCACGTAGTCAACAGAACATCTAGACCATCACGTAGCCAACAGAACATCTAGACCATCCCTTAGCCAACAGAACATCTAGACCATCACGTAGCCAACAGAACATCTAGACCATCACGTAGTCAACAGAACATCTAGACAATCACGTAGCCAACAGAACATCTAGACCGTCAGGTAGCCAACAGAACATCTAGAGCATCATGTAGCCAACAGAACATCTAGACCATCACGTAGCCAACAGAACATATAGACCATCATGTATCCAACAGAACATCTAGACAATCACGTAGCCAACAGAACACCTAGACCATCACGTAGCCAACAAAACATCTAGAGCATCAATTAGCCAACAGAACACCTAGACCATCAAATAGCCAACATAACATATACACCATCACGTAGCAAACAGATCATCTAGACCATCACTTAGCACACAGAATATCTAGACATTCACTTAGCCAACACAACATCTAGACCATCATGTAGTCAACAGAACATCTAGACCATCACGTAGCCAACAGAACACCTACACCATCACATAGCCAACAGAAAACCTAGACCATTATGTAGCCAACAGAACATCTAGACCATCACGTAGTCAACAGAACATCTAGACCATCACGTAGCCAACATAACATCTAGACCATCATGTAGCCAACAGAACATCTAGACCATCACGTAGCCAACAGAACATCTAGACCATCACGTAGTCAACAGAACATCTAGACCATCACGTAGCCAACAGAACATCTAGACCATCACGTAGCCAACAGAACATCTAGACCATCACGTAGCCAACAGAAAATCTAGAGCATCATGTAGCCAACAGAACATCTAGACCATTACGTAGCCAACAGAACATATAGACCATCATGTAGCCAACAGAATATTTAGACCATCACGTAGCCAACAGGACACCTAGACCATCACGTAGCCAACAGAACATCTAGAGCATCACTTAGCCAACAGAACACCTAGACCATCACATAGCCAATAGAACATATAAACCATAACGTAGCAAACAGATCATCTAGACCATCACATAGACAACTGAACATCTAGACCATCACTAAGCCAACAGAACATCTAGACCATCACGTAGCCAACAGAACATCTAGACCATCACTTAGCCAACAGAATATCTAGACATTCACTTAGCCAACACAACATCTAAACCATCACGTAGCCAACAGAACATCTAGAACATCACGTAGCAAACAGAACAGCTATACCATCACGTAGCCAACAAAACATCTAACCATCACGCAGCCAACAGAACATCTAGACCATCACTTAGCCAACAGAACACCTAGACCATCATGTAGCCAACAGAACATCTAGACCATCACGTAGCCAACAGAACATCTAGACCATCACGTAGCCAACAGAACATCTAGACCATCACTTAGACAACAGAATATCTAGACCATCACATAGCCAACAGAAAATCTAGACCATCACGTAGCCAACAGAATATATAAACCAACACGTAGCCAACAGAACATCTAGACCATCACGTAACCAACCGAACATCAGACCATCACGTAACCAACAGAACATCAGACCATCACGTAGCCAACATGATATCTAGACCGACACGTAGCTAACAGAACATCCAGACCATCACGTAGCCAACAGAACATCTAGACCATCACATAGCCAAAATAACATCTAGACCATCACTTAGCCAACAGAACATCTAGACCACCACGTAGCCAACAGAACATCTAGACCATCACTTAGCCAACAGAACACCTAGACCATCACTTTGCCAAAATAACATCTAGACCATCACTTAGCCAACAGAATATCTAGACCATCACGTAGCCAACAGAACATCTAGACCATCATTTAGCCAACAGAACATCTAGACCATCACGTAGCCAACAGAACATCTAGACCATCACGTAGCCAACAGAACATCTAGACCATCACGTGGTCAAAAGAACATCTAGACCATCACGTAGCCAACAGAACATCTCGACCATCACTTAGCCAACAGAACATCTAGACCATCACGTAGCCAACAGAACATCTAGACCATCACGTAGCCAACAGAACATCTAGACCATCACGTAGCCAACAGAACATCTAGAGCATCATGTAGCCAACAGAACATCTAGACCATCACGTAGCCAACAGAACATATAGACCATCATGTAGCCAACAGAACATCTAGAGCATCACGTAGCCAACAGAACACCTAGACCATCACATAGCCAACAGAACATATACACCATCACGTAGCAAACAGATCATCTAGACCATCACATAGCCAACTGAACATCTAGACCATCACTTACTCAACAGAACATCTAGACCATCACGTAGCCAACAGAACATCTAGACCATCACTTAGCCAACAGGAATATCTAGACATTCACTTAGCCAACACAACATCTAGACCATCACGTAGCCAACAGAACATCTAGAACATCACGAGCCAACAGAACAGCTATAGCATCACGTCGTCAACAAAACATCTAACCATCACGTAGTCAACAGAACATCTAAAATATCACTTAGCCAACAAAACACCTAGACCATCATGTAGCCAAAAGAACATCTAGACCATCACTTAGCCAACAGAACATCTAGACCATCACGTAGCCAACAGAAAATCTAGACCATCACGTAGCCAACAGAATATATAAACCAACACGTAGCCAACAGAACATCTAGACCATCACGTAACCAACAGAACATCAGACCTTCACGTAACCAACAGAACATCAGACCATCACGTAGCCAAAATAACATCTAGACCATCACGTAGCCAACATGATATCTAGACCGACACGTAGCTATCAGAACATCTAGACCATCACGTAGCCAACAGAACATCTAGACCATCACATAGCCAAAATAACATCTAGACCATCACTTAGGCAACAGAATATCTAGACCATCACTTTGCCAAAATAACATCTGGACCATCACGTAGCCCACAGAACATCTAGACCATCACGTAGCCAACAGAACACCTAGACCATCACTTTGCCAAAATAACATCTAGACCATCACTTAGCCAACAGAATATCTAGACCATCACGTAGCCAACAGAACATCTAGACCATCACGTAGCCAAAAGAACACCTAGACCATCACTTTGCCAAAATAACATCTAGACCATCACTTAGCCAACAGAATATCTAGACCATCACATAGCCAACAGAACATCTAGACCATCACTTAGCCAACAGAACATCTAGACCATCACGTAGCCAACAGAACATCTAGACCATCACGTAGCCAACAGAACATCTAGACCATCACGTAGCCAACAGAACATCTAGACCGTCACGTAGCCAACAGAACATCTAGAGCATCATGTAGCCAACAGAACATCTAGACCATCACGTAGCCAACAGAACATATAGACCATCATGTAGCCAACAGAACATCTAGACCATCACGTAGCCAACAGAACACCTAGACCATCACGTAGCCAACAGAACATCTAGAGCATCACTTAGCCAACAGAACACCTAGACCATCAAATAGCCAACAGAACATATACACCATCACGTAGCAAACAGATCATCTAGACCATCACTTAGCCAACAGAATATCTAGACAATCACTTAGCCAACACAACATCTAGACCATCACGTAGCCAACAGAACATCTAGACCATCACGTAGCCAACAGAACACCTACACCATCACATAGCCAACAGAAAACCCTAGACCATTATGTAGCCAACAGAACATCTAGACCATCGCGTAGTCAACAGAACATCTAGACCATCACGTAGCCAACAGAACATCTAGACCATCACATAGCCAACTGAACATCTAGACCATCACTTACTCAACAGAACATCTAGACCATCACGTAGCCAACAGAACATCTAGACCATCACTTAGCCAACAGAATATCTAGACATTCACTTAGCCAACACAACATCTAGACCATCACGTTGCCAACAGAACATCTAGAACATCACGTAGCCAACAGAACATCTAGACCATCACGTAGTCAACAGAACATCTAGACCATCACGTAGCCAACAGAACATCTAGACCATCACGTAGCCAACAGAACATCTAGACCATCACGTAGCCAACAGAAAATCTAGAGCATCATGTAGCCAACAGAACATCTAGACCATTACGTAGCCAACAGAACATATAGACCATCATGTAGCCAACAGAATATTTAGACCATCACGTAGCCAACAGGACACCTAGACCATCACGTAGCCAACAGAACATCTAGAGCATCACTTAGCCAACAGAACACCTAGACCATCACATAGCCAATAGAACATATAAACCATAACGTAGCAAACAGATCATCTAGACCATCACATAGACAACTGAACATCTAGACCATCACTAAGCCAACAGAACATCTAGACCATCACGTAGCCAACAGAACATCTAGACCATCACTTAGCCAACAGAATATCTAGACATTCACTTAGCCAACACAACATCTAAACCATCACGTAGCCAACAGAACATCTAGAACATCACGTAGCAAACAGAACAGCTATACCATCACGTAGCCAACAAAACATCTAACCATCACGTAGCCAACAGAACATCTAGACCATCACTTAGCCAACAGAACACCTAGACCATCATGTAGCCAACAGAACATCTAGACCATCACGTAGCCAACAGAACATCTAGACCATCACGTAGCCAACAGAACATCTAGACCATCACTTAGACAACAGAATATCTAGACCATCACATAGCCAACAGAAAATCTAGACCATCACGTAGCCAACAGAATATATAAACCAACACGTAGCCAACAGAACATCTAGACCATCACGTAACCAACCGAACATCAGACCATCACGTAACCAACAGAACATCAGACCATCACGTAGCCAACATGATATCTAGACCGACACGTAGCTAACAGAACATCCAGACCATCACGTAGCCAACAGAACATCTAGACCATCACATAGCCAAAATAACATCTAGACCATCACTTAGCCAACAGAACATCTAGACCACCACGTAGCCAACAGAACATCTAGACCATCACTTAGCCAACAGAACACCTAGACCATCACTTTGCCAAAATAACATCTAGACCATCACTTAGCCAACAGAATATCTAGACCATCACGTAGCCAACAGAACATCTAGACCATCATTTAGCCAACAGAACATCTAGACCATCACGTAGCCAACAGAACATCTAGACCATCACGTAGCCAACAGAACATCTAGACCATCACGTGGTCAAAAGAACATCTAGACCATCACGTAGCCAACAGAACATCTCGACCATCACTTAGCCAACAGAACATCTAGACCATCACGTAGCCAACAGAACATCTAGACCATCACGTAGCCAACAGAACATCTAGACCATCACGTAGCCAACAGAACATCTAGAGCATCATGTAGCCAACAGAACATCTAGACCATCACGTAGCCAACAGAACATATAGACCATCATGTAGCCAACAGAACATCTAGAGCATCACGTAGCCAACAGAACACCTAGACCATCACATAGCCAACAGAACATATACACCATCACGTAGCAAACAGATCATCTAGACCATCACATAGCCAACTGAACATCTAGACCATCACTTACTCAACAGAACATCTAGACCATCACGTAGCCAACAGAACATCTAGACCATCACTTAGCCAACAGAATATCTAGACATTCACTTAGCCAACACAACATCTAGACCATCACGTAGCCAACAGAACATCTAGAACATCACGTAGCCAACAGAACAGCTATAGCATCACGTCGTCAACAAAACATCTAACCATCACGTAGTCAACAGAACATCTAAAATATCACTTAGCCAACAAAACACCTAGACCATCATGTAGCCAAAAGAACATCTAGACCATCACTTAGCCAACAGAACATCTAGACCATCACGTAGCCAACAGAAAATCTAGACCATCACGTAGCCAACAGAATATATAAACCAACACGTAGCCAACAGAACATCTAGACCATCACGTAACCAACAGAACATCAGACCTTCACGTAACCAACAGAACATCAGACCATCACGTAGCCAAAATAACATCTAGACCATCACGTAGCCAACATGATATCTAGACCGACACGTAGCTATCAGAACATCTAGACCATCACGTAGCCAACAGAACATCTAGACCATCACATAGCCAAAATAACATCTAGACCATCACTTAGGCAACAGAATATCTAGACCATCACTTTGCCAAAATAACATCTGGACCATCACGTAGCCCACAGAACATCTAGACCATCACGTAGCCAACAGAACACCTAGACCATCACTTTGCCAAAATAACATCTAGACCATCACTTAGCCAACAGAATATCTAGACCATCACGTAGCCAACAGAACATCTAGACCATCACGTAGCCAAAAGAACACCTAGACCATCACTTTGCCAAAATAACATCTAGACCATCACTTAGCCAACAGAATATCTAGACCATCACATAGCCAACAGAACATCTAGACCATCACTTAGCCAACAGAACATCTAGACCATCACGTAGCCAACAGAACATCTAGACCATCACGTAGCCAACAGAACATCTAGACCATCACGTAGCCAACAGAACATCTAGACCGTCACGTAGCCAACAGAACATCTAGAGCATCATGTAGCCAACAGAACATCTAGACCATCACGTAGCCAACAGAACATATAGACCATCATGTAGCCAACAGAACATCTAGACCATCACGTAGCCAACAGAACACCTAGACCATCACGTAGCCAACAGAACATCTAGAGCATCACTTAGCCAACAGAACACCTAGACCATCAAATAGCCAACAGAACATATACACCATCACGTAGCAAACAGATCATCTAGACCATCACTTAGCCAACAGAATATCTAGACAATCACTTAGCCAACACAACATCTAGACCATCACGTAGCCAACAGAACATCTAGACCATCACGTAGCCAACAGAACACCTACACCATCACATAGCCAACAGAAAACCTAGACCATTATGTAGCCAACAGAACATCTAGACCATCGCGTAGTCAACAGAACATCTAGACCATCACGTAGCCAACAGAACATCTAGACCATCACATAGCCAACTGAACATCTAGACCATCACTTACTCAACAGAACATCTAGACCATCACGTAGCCAACAGAACATCTAGACCATCACTTAGCCAACAGAATATCTAGACATTCACTTAGCCAACACAACATCTAGACCATCACGTTGCCAACAGAACATCTAGAACATCACGTAGCCAACAGAACAGCTATAGCATCACGTCGCCAACAAAACATCTAACCATCACGTAGTCAACAGAACATCTAAACGATCACTTAGCCAACAGAACACCTAGACCATCATGTAGCCAACAGAACATTTAGACCATCACGTAGCCAACAGAACATCTAGACCATCACGTAGCCAAAAGAACATCTAGAACATCACTTAGCCAACAGAACATCTAGACCATCACGTAGCCAACAGAAAATCTAGACCATCACGTAGCCAACAGAATATATAAACCAACACGTAGCCAACAGAACATCTAGACCATCACGTAACCAACAGAACATCAGACCATCACGTAACCAACAGAACATCAGACCATCACGTAGCCAAAATAACATCTAGACCATCACGTAGCCAACATGATATCTAGACCGACACGTAGCTAACAGAACATCTAGACCATCACGTAGCCAACAGAACATCTAGACCATCACGTAGCCAACAGAACACCTAGACCATCACTTTGCCAAAATAACATCTAGACCATCACTTAGCCAACAGAATATCTAGACCATCACGTAGCCAACAGAACATCTAGACCATCACGTAGCCAAAAGAACACCTAGACCATCACTTTGCCAAAATAACATCTAGACCATCACTTAGCCAACAGAACATCAGACCATCACATAGCCAAAATAACATCTAGACCATCACTTAGGCAACAGAATATCTAGACCATCACTTTGCCAAAATAACATCTAGACCATCACGTAGCCCACAGAACATCTAGACCATCACGTAGCCAACAGAACACCTAGACCATCACTTTGCCAAAATAACATCTAGACCATCACTTAGCCAACAGAATATCTAGACCATCACGTAGCCAACAGAACATCTAGACCATCACGTAGCCAAAAGAACACCTAGACCATCACTTTGCCAAAATAACATCTAGACCATCACTTAGCCAACAGAATATCTAGACCATCACGTAGCCAACAGAACATCTAGACCATCACTTAGCCAACAGAACATCTAGACCATCACGTAGCCAACAGAACATCTAGACCATCACGTAGCCAACAGAACATCTATACCATCACGTAGTCAACAGAACATCTAGACCATCACGTAGCCAACAGAACATCTAGACCATCACTTAGCCAACAGAACATCTAGACCATCACGTAGCCAACAGAACATCTAGACCATCACGTAGTCAACAGAACATCTAGACCATCACGTAGCCAACAGAACATCTAGACCGTCACGTAGCCAACAGAACATCTAGACCGTCACGTAGCCAACAGAACATCTAGAGCATCATGTAGCCAACAGAACATCTAGACCATCACGTAGCCAACAGAACATATAGACCATCATGTAGCCAACAGAACATCTAGACCATCACGTAGCCAACAGAACACCTAGACCATCACATAGCCAACAGAACATCTAGAGCATCACTTAGCCAACAGAACACCTAGACCATCAAATAGCCAACAGAACATATACACCATCACGTAGCAAACAGATCATCTAGACCATCACTTAGCCAACAGAATATCTAGACATTCACTTAGCCAACACAACATCTAGACCATCACGTAGCCAACAGAACATCTAGACCATCACGTAGCCAACAGAACACCTACACCATCACGTAGCCAACAGAAAACCTAGACCATTATGCAGCCAACAGAACATCTAGACCATCACGTAGTCAACAGAACATCTAGACCATCACGTAGCCAACAGAACATCTAGACCATCACGTAGCCAACAGAACACCTAGACCATCATGTAGCCAACAGAACATCTAGACCATCACGTAGCCAACAGAACATCTAGACCATCACGTAGCCAACAGAATATCTAGACATTCACTTAGCCAACACAACATCTAGACCATCACGTAGCCAACAGAACATCTAGACCATCACGTAGCCAACAGAACACCTACACCATCACGTAGCCAACAGAAAACCTAGACCATTATGTAGCCAACAGAACATCTAGACCATCACGTAGTCAACAGAACATCTAGACCATCACGTAGCCAACAGAACATCTAGACCATCACGTAGCCAACAGAACATCTAGACCATCACGTAGCCAACAGAACATCTAGACCGTCACGTAGCCAACAGAACATCTAGAGCATCATGTAGCCAACAGAACATCTAGACCATCACGTAGCCAACAGAACATATATACCATCATGTAGCCAACAGAACATCTAGACCATCACGTAGCCAACAGAACACCTAGACCATCATGTAGCCAACAGAACATCTAGAGCATCACTTAGCCAACAGAACACCTAGACCATCAAATAGCCAACAGAACATATACACCATCACGTAGCAAACAGATCATCTAGACCATCACTTAGCCAACAGAATATCTAGACAATCACTTAGCCAACACAACATCTAGACCATCACGTAGCCAACAGAACATCTAGACCATCACGTAGCCAACAGAACACCTACACCATCACATAGCCAACAGAAAACCTAGACCATTATGTAGCCAACAGAACATCTAGACCATCGCGTAGTCAACAGAACATCTAGACCATCACGTAGCCAACAGAACATCTAGACCATCACATAGCCAACTGAACATCTAGACCATCACTTACTCAACAGAACATCTAGACCATCACGTAGCCAACAGAACATCTAGACCATCACTTAGCCAACAGAATATCTAGACATTCACTTAGCCAACACAACATCTAGACCATCACGTTGCCAACAGAACATCTAGAACATCACGTAGCCAACAGAACAGCTATAGCATCACGTCGCCAACAAAACATCTAACCATCACGTAGTCAACAGAACATCTAAACGATCACTTAGCCAACAGAACACCTAGACCATCATGTAGCCAACAGAACATTTAGACCATCACGTAGCCAACAGAACATCTAGACCATCACGTAGCCAAAAGAACATCTAGAACATCACTTAGCCAACAGAACATCTAGACCATCACGTAGCCAACAGAAAATCTAGACCATCACGTAGCCAACAGAATATATAAACCAACACGTAGCCAACAGAACATCTAGACCATCACGTAACCAACAGAACATCAGACCATCACGTAACCAACAGAACATCAGACCATCACGTAGCCAAAATAACATCTAGACCATCACGTAGCCAACATGATATCTAGACCGACACGTAGCTAACAGAACATCTAGACCATCACGTAGCCAACAGAACATCTAGACCATCACGTAGCCAACAGAACACCTAGACCATCACTTTGCCAAAATAACATCTAGACCATCACTTAGCCAACAGAATATCTAGACCATCACGTAGCCAACAGAACATCTAGACCATCACGTAGCCAAAAGAACACCTAGACCATCACTTTGCCAAAATAACATCTAGACCATCACTTAGCCAACAGAACATCAGACCATCACATAGCCAAAATAACATCTAGACCATCACTTAGGCAACAGAATATCTAGACCATCACTTTGCCAAAATAACATCTAGACCATCACGTAGCCCACAGAACATCTAGACCATCACGTAGCCAACAGAACACCTAGACCATCACTTTGCCAAAATAACATCTAGACCATCACTTAGCCAACAGAATATCTAGACCATCACGTAGCCAACAGAACATCTAGACCATCACGTAGCCAAAAGAACACCTAGACCATCACTTTGCCAAAATAACATCTAGACCATCACTTAGCCAACAGAATATCTAGACCATCACGTAGCCAACAGAACATCTAGACCATCACTTAGCCAACAGAACATCTAGACCATCACGTAGCCAACAGAACATCTAGACCATCACGTAGCCAACAGAACATCTATACCATCACGTAGTCAACAGAACATCTAGACCATCACGTAGCCAACAGAACATCTAGACCATCACTTAGCCAACAGAACATCTAGACCATCACGTAGCCAACAGAACATCTAGACCATCACGTAGTCAACAGAACATCTAGACCATCACGTAGCCAACAGAACATCTAGACCGTCACGTAGCCAACAGAACATCTAGACCGTCACGTAGCCAACAGAACATCTAGAGCATCATGTAGCCAACAGAACATCTAGACCATCACGTAGCCAACAGAACATATAGACCATCATGTAGCCAACAGAACATCTAGACCATCACGTAGCCAACAGAACACCTAGACCATCACATAGCCAACAGAACATCTAGAGCATCACTTAGCCAACAGAACACCTAGACCATCAAATAGCCAACAGAACATATACACCATCACGTAGCAAACAGATCATCTAGACCATCACTTAGCCAACAGAATATCTAGACATTCACTTAGCCAACACAACATCTAGACCATCACGTAGCCAACAGAACATCTAGACCATCACGTAGCCAACAGAACACCTACACCATCACGTAGCCAACAGAAAACCTAGACCATTATGTAGCCAACAGAACATCTAGACCATCACGTAGTCAACAGAACATCTAGACCATCACGTAGCCAACAGAACATCTAGACCATCACGTAGCCAACAGAACACCTAGACCATCATGTAGCCAACAGAACATCTAGACCATCACGTAGCCAACAGAACATCTAGACCATCACGTAGCCAACAGAATATCTAGACATTCACTTAGCCAACACAACATCTAGACCATCACGTAGCCAACAGAACATCTAGACCATCACGTAGCCAACAGAACACCTACACCATCACGTAGCCAACAGAAAACCTAGACCATTATGTAGCCAACAGAACATCTAGACCATCACGTAGTCAACAGAACATCTAGACCATCACGTAGCCAACAGAACATCTAGACCATCACGTAGCCAACAGAACATCTAGACCATCACGTAGCCAACAGAACATCTAGACCGTCACGTAGCCAACAGAACATCTAGAGCATCATGTAGCCAACAGAACATCTAGACCATCACGTAGCCAACAGAACATATATACCATCATGTAGCCAACAGAACATCTAGACCATCACGTAGCCAACAGAACACCTAGACCATCATGTAGCCAACAGAACATCTAGAGCATCACTTAGCCAACAGAACACCTAGACCATCAAATAGCCAACAGAACATATACACCATCACGTAGCAAACAGATCATCTAGACCATCACTTAGCCAACAGAATATCTAGACAATCACTTAGCCAACACAACATCTAGACCATCACGTAGCCAACAGAACATCTAGACCATCACGTAGCCAACAGAACACCTACACCATCACATAGCCAACAGAAAACCTAGACCATTATGTAGCCAACAGAACATCTAGACCATCGCGTAGTCAACAGAACATCTAGACCATCACGTAGCCAACAGAACATCTAGACCATCACATAGCCAACTGAACATCTAGACCATCACTTACTCAACAGAACATCTAGACCATCACGTAGCCAACAGAACATCTAGACCATCACTTAGCCAACAGAATATCTAGACATTCACTTAGCCAACACAACATCTAGACCATCACGTTGCCAACAGAACATCTAGAACATCACGTAGCCAACAGAACAGCTATAGCATCACGTCCGCCAACAAAACATCTAACCATCACGTAGTCAACAGAACATCTAAACGATCACTTAGCCAACAGAACACCTAGACCATCATGTAGCCAACAGAACATTTAGACCATCACGTAGCCAACAGAACATCTAGACCATCACGTAGCCAAAAGAACATCTAGAACATCACTTAGCCAACAGAACATCTAGACCATCACATAGCCAACAGAAAATCTAGACCATCACGTAGCCAACAGAATATATAAACCAACACGTAGCCAACAGAACATCTAGACCATCACGTAACCAACAGAACATCAGACCATCACGTAACCAACAGAACATCAGACCATCACGTAGCCAAAATAACACCTAGACCATCACGTAGCCAACATGATATCTAGACCGACACGTAGCTAACAGAACATCTAGACCATCACGTAGCCAACAGAACATCTAGACCATCACGTAGCCAACAGAACACCTAGACCATCACTTTGCCAAAATAACATCTAGACCATCACTTAGCCAACAGAATATCTAGACCATCACGTAGCCAACAGAACATCTAGACCATCACGTAGCCAAAAGAACACCTAGACCATCACTTTGCCAAAATAACATCTAGACCATCACTTAGCCAACAGAACATCAGACCATCACATAGCCAAAATAACATCTAGATCATCACTTAGGCAACAGAATATCTACACCATCACTTTGCCAAAATAACATCTAGACCATCACGTAGCCCACAGAACATCTAGACCATCACGTAGCCAACAGAACACCTAGACCATCACTTTGCCAAAATAACATCTAGACCATCACTTAGCCAACAGAATATCTAGACCATCACGTAGCCAACAGAACATCTAGACCATCACGTAGCCAAAAGAACACCTAGACCATCACTTTGCCAAAATAACATCTAGACCATCACTTAGCCAACAGAATATCTAGACCATCACGTAGCCAACAGAACATCTAGACCATCACTTAGCCAACAGAACATCTAGACCATCACGTAGCCAACAGAACATCTAGACCATCACGTAGCCAACAGAACATCTATACCATCACGTAGTCAACAGAGCATCTAGACCATCATGTAGCCAACAGAACATCTATACCATCACTTAGCCAACAGAACATCTAGACCATCACGTAGCCAACAGAACACCTAGACCATCATGTAGCCAACAGAACATCTAGACCATCACGTAGCCAACAGAACATCTAGACCATCACGTAGCCAACAGAATATCTAGACATTCACTTAGCCAACACAACATCTAGACCATCACGTAGCCAACAGAACATCTAGACCATCACGTAGCCAACAGAACACCTACACCATCACGTAGCCAACAGAAAAACCTAGACCATTATGTAGCCAACAGAACATCTAGACCATCACGTAGTCAACAGAACATCTAGACCATCACGTAGCCAACAGAACATCTAGACCATCACGTAGCCAACAGAACATCTAGACCATCACGTAGCCAACAGAACATCTAGACCGTCACGTAGCCAACAGAACATCTAGAGCATCATGTAGCCAACAGAACATCTAGACCATCACGTAGCCAACAGAACATATAGACCATCATGTAGCCAACAGAACATCTAGACCATCACGTAGCCAACAGAACACCTAGACCATCATGTAGCCAACAGAACATCTAGAGCATCACTTAGCCAACAGAACACCTAGACCATCAAATAGCCAACAGAACATATACACCATCACGTAGCAAACAGATCATCTAGACCATCACTTAGCCAACAGAATATCTAGACAATCACTTAGCCAACACAACATCTAGACCATCACGTAGCCAACAGAACATCTAGACCATCACGTAGCCAACAGAACACCTACACCATCACATAGCCAACAGAAAACCTAGACCATTATGTAGCCAACAGAACATCTAGACCATCGCGTAGTCAACAGAACATCTAGACCATCACGTAGCCAACAGAACATCTAGACCATCACATAGCCAACTGAACATCTAGACCATCACTTACTCAACAGAACATCTAGACCATCACGTAGCCAACAGAACATCTAGACCATCACTTAGCCAACAGAATATCTAGACATTCACTTAGCCAACACAACATCTAGACCATCACGTTGCCAACAGAACATCTAGAACATCACGTAGCCAACAGAACAGCTATAGCATCACGTCGCCAACAAAACATCTAACCATCACGTAGTCAACAGAACATCTAAACGATCACTTAGCCAACAGAACACCTAGACCATCATGTAGCCAACAGAACATTTAGACCATCACGTAGCCAACAGAACATCTAGACCATCACGTAGCCAAAAGAACATCTAGAACATCACTTAGCCAACAGAACATCTAGACCATCACATAGCCAACAGAAAATCTAGACCATCACGTAGCCAACAGAATATATAAACCAACACGTAGCCAACAGAACATCTAGACCATCACGTAACCAACAGAACATCAGACCATCACGTAACCAACAGAACATCAGACCATCACGTAGCCAAAATAACACCTAGACCATCACGTAGCCAACATGATATCTAGACCGACACGTAGCTAACAGAACATCTAGACCATCACGTAGCCAACAGAACATCTAGACCATCACGTAGCCAACAGAACACCTAGACCATCACTTTGCCAAAATAACATCTAGACCATCACTTAGCCAACAGAATATCTAGACCATCACGTAGCCAACAGAACATCTAGACCATCACGTAGCCAAAAGAACACCTAGACCATCACTTTGCCAAAATAACATCTAGACCATCACTTAGCCAACAGAACATCAGACCATCACATAGCCAAAATAACATCTAGATCATCACTTAGGCAACAGAATATCTACACCATCACTTTGCCAAAATAACATCTAGACCATCACGTAGCCCACAGAACATCTAGACCATCACGTAGCCAACAGAACACCTAGACCATCACTTTGCCAAAATAACATCTAGACCATCACTTAGCCAACAGAATATCTAGACCATCACGTAGCCAACAGAACATCTAGACCATCACGTAGCCAAAAGAACACCTAGACCATCACTTTGCCAAAATAACATCTAGACCATCACTTAGCCAACAGAATATCTAGACCATCACGTAGCCAACAGAACATCTAGACCATCACTTAGCCAACAGAACATCTAGACCATCACGTAGCCAACAGAACATCTAGACCATCACGTAGCCAACAGAACATCTATACCATCACGTAGTCAACAGAGCATCTAGACCATCATGTAGCCAACAGAACATCTATACCATCACTTAGCCAACAGAACATCTAGACCATCACGTAGCCAACAGAACATCTAGACCATCACGTAGTCAACAGAACATCTAGACCATCACGTAGCCAACAGAATATCTAGACCATCACGTAGCCAACAGAACATCTAGACCGTCACGTAGCCAACAGAACATCTAGAGCATCATGTAGCCAACAGAACATCTAGACCATCACGTAGCCAACAGAACATATAGACCATCATGTAGCCAACAGAACATCTAGACCATCACGTAGCCAACAGAACACCTAGACCATCACATAGCCAACAGAACATCTAGAGCATCACTTAGCCAACAGAACACCTAGACCATCAAATAGCCAACAGAACATATACACCATCACGTAGCAAACAGATCATCTAGACCATCACTTAGCCAACAGAATATCTAGACATTCACTTAGCCAACACAACATCTAGACCATCACGTAGCCAACAGAACATCTAGAACATCACGTAGCCAACAGAACACCTACACCATCACGTAGCCAACAGAAAACCTAGACCATTATGTAGCCAACAGAACATGTAGACCATCACGTAGTCAACAGATCATCTAGACCATCACTTAGCCAACAGAATATCTAGACATTCACTTAGCCAACACAACATCTAGACCATCACGTAGCCAACAGAACATCTAGAACATCACGTAGCCAACAGAACACCTACACCATCACGTAGCCAACAGAAAACCTAGACCATTATGTAGCCAACAGAACATGTAGACCATCACGTAGTCAACAGAACATCTAGACCATCACGTAGCCAACAGAACATCTAGACCATCACGTAGCCAACAGAACACCTAGACCATCATGTAGCCAACAGAACATCTAGACCATCACGTAGCCAACACAACATCTAGACCATCACGTAGCCAACAGAACATCTAGACCATCACGTAGCCAACAGAACACCTACACCATCACGTAGCCAACAGAAAACCTAGACCATTATGTAGCCAACAGAACATCTAGACCATCACGTAGTCAACAGAACATCTAGACCATCACGTAGCCAACAGAACATCTAGACCATCACATAGCCAACAGAACATCTAGACCATCACGTAGCCAACAGAACACCTACACCATCATGTAGCCAACAGAAAACCTAGACCATTATGTAGCCAACAGAACATCTAGACCATCACGTAGCCAACAGAACACCTACACCATAACGTAGCCAACAGAAAACCTAGACCATTATGTAGCCAACAGAACATCTAGACCATCACGTAGCCAACAGAACACCTACACATCACGTAGCCAACAGAAAACCTAGACCATTATGTAGCCAACAGAACATCTAGACCATCACGTAGCCAACAGAACACCTACACCATCACGTAGCCAACAGAAAACCTAGACCATTATGTAGCCAACAGAACATCTAGACCATCACGTAGTCAACAGAACATCTAGACCATCACTTACTCAACAGAACATCTAGACCATCACGTAGCCAACAGAACATCTAGACGTCACGTAGCCAACAGAACATCTAGACCATCACGTAGCCAACAGAACATCTAGACCATCACGTAGCCAACAGAACATCTAGACCATCACGTAGCCAACAGAACACCTAGACCATCATGTAGCCAACAGAACATCTAGACCATCACGTAGCCAACAGAACATCTAGACCATCACGTAGCCAACAGAACATCTAGACCATCACGTAGCCAACAGAACATCTAGACCATTACGTAGCCAACAGAACATCTAGACCATCACGTAGCCAACAGAACCCTGAAGTCTTGTGTCTGCAGAAGAACTCAGTGAACTCCTCTAATAACCAACATCCATCCACTAGGACCAAATCAATACTAATCCAGATAAAACTAGACAAGCTGTCTGAAATATTCAAAGCCTCATAGTATAGATGGATCAGTGGACCCCCAGGAAGAGTAGCTTTCAAGTCCAGCCCCACAGATAGCAGTGAGCAGAGCTCCAAGGGTATCAGTCACTCACTGTTTTAGGGCCCCTCGCTGAGTAAAGCTTCCAGTGTGAAGACCATGTTGATCTGCAGGGTTTCTATAGTCCCAATCAGCAACAAACAAACAAACAAAATACTTTTCTTACCGAGAGGAACAATGAGGAGTGGAGAAAAGGGACTGAGAGGCACGCACACAAAAGAGAGCATATAAAGTGTTGTTACCTGACAGGACAGTGAATATGGCAGCGAAGGCGTTGAGTTTGAGGCCGTTGATGACGCTTCCTAAGTGACATGCCTCTATGGACATGAGGATGCCTCCGGTGGACAGGAGGAGAATATACAGACACTCTGCCACGATACACAGCCACAGCACTCCTACAGAAGGAGAGAGGGAGGGAGAGGGAGCGACAGAGAGAGAGAGAGGGGGGGGGAGAAAGAGACAGTGATGAGGGAGGGATGGAGTGGGAGGGGAATAGAGAGACACATAAATAGAGGGGGAGGTAAGGGAGTTGGACCAGTGACCCATTCACCATATCATTAACCTCCAGTGTAACGGTGAAGATGCATCTGTCTCTAAGAGAGAGACAGACAGACAGACCACTTGACTCGCTGCCTGGGTATGATGGGAAGAATGGTCCTTCATATGATCTATTACTATGCAACTACACAGTTATAACTGTAGTAACAACGTAGTAACAATGTAGTAACAACATAGTAACAACGTAGGTAACAACGTAGTAACAACGTAGTAACAACATAGTAACAACGTAGTAACAACATAGTAACAACATAGTAACAACGTAGTAACAACATAGTAACAACATAGTAACAACGTAGTAACAACATACTAACAACGTAGTAACAACGTAGTAACAACATAGTAACAACATAGTAACAACATAGTAACAACGTAGTAACAACATACTAACAACGTAGTAACAACGTAGTAACAACGTAGTAACAACATAGTAACAACATAGTAACAACATAGTAACAACATAGTAACAACATAGTAACAACGTAGTAACAACGTAGTAACAACATAGTAACAACATAGTAACAACGTAGTAACAACGTAGTAACAACGTAGTAACAACGTAGTAACAACATAGTAACAACGTAGTAACAACATAGTAACAACATAGTAACAACATAGTAACAACATAGTAACAACGTAGTAACAACGTAGTAACAACATAGTAACAACATAGTAACAACGTAGTAACAACGTAGTAACAACGTAGTAACAACGTAGTAACAACGTAGTAACAACATAGTAACAACGTAGTAACAACATAGTAACAACGTAGTAACAACGTAGTAACAACATAGTAACAACGTAGTAACAACATAGTAACAACATAGTAACAACATAGTAACAACGTAGTAAGAACATAGTAAGAACATAGTAACAACGTAGTAACAACGTAGTAACAACGTAGTAACAACGTAGTAACAACATAGTAACAACGTAGTAACAACATAGTAACAACGTAGTAACAACGTAGTAAGAACATAGTAACAACATGGTAACAACATGGTAATAACATGGTAAAACCATAGTAACAATGAAGTCACAACATAGTAACAACATAGTATTACTATGCTATTACGTGGTCATAGGGTTTAGCGGTTATAAGACATCTGGAACAAGGACTGTGTAATTACACGTCCACTTGCTGAAGCTTATTCCAGCATGTTATTACACATGTTCATGTTCCACTGTAGCTAGGTTTCCATCCAATTTGAGACAGATTTTCATATGAATATTCTAAAATCTTAATAAAACAATATGCGCATTTTCCCACCAGAGATGTGTTTCTATCAAACTGACTATGTGCAGAAGGCTGTCCGTGATGACGTAGTGCATATAAGATAACTTTTGCCGTTAAATTCCCATGTACCGAATGAAAGATACAAGTTAAATTGGTTTCCATAGCATTTTCAAAACTCTACTGATGGTTTTGTCACAAACACTGTTGAGTTATATAGCAAATGTGCTTACACTGGTCTTGGCATATGTGCTGCAGCCAACACCTCACAGATACAGTGCAGGTAGACTACCTATTACTGAACAAAAAATATAAATGCAACATGTAAAGATCCCAGAAATGTTCCATACGCACAATAACATTACGTTTCTCAAATGTTGTGCACAAATTTGTTTACTGCCCTGTTAGTGAGCATTTCTCATTTTGCCAAGGTAATCCATCCACCTGACAGGTGTGGCATATCAAGAAGCTGATTAAATAGCATGAGCCTTACACATGTGCACCTTGTGCTGGGGACAATATAAGGCCACTCTAAAATGTACAGTTTTGTCACACAACACAATTCATGCAATTGGCATGCTGACTGCAGGAATGTCCACCAGAGCTGTTGACAGATAATTGAATGTTAATTTCTCTACCATAAGCCGCCTCCAACGTCGTTTTAGAGAATTTGGCATTATGTCCAACCAGCCTCACAACTGCAGACCATGTGTAACCACGCCAGCCCAAGACCTCCACATCCGGCTTCTTCACCGGCTTCTTGTACATTTTACTCACTAAAGTAGTTATTGCTATGTGTCTGAAACAGGGAATTGAATTTGAATGCTTTGAATATTAATCTTTGTTAAACCCATTATAGAAAAGTCAAACAGAACATTTTCTCCTTATTGCTCCTAGTAAGCCTATTGACTGCAAAGGTTGTTACATTGTAATTACATAAGCAATCAACAAGTTATTTTACTTTACATTAAATTGCTTGCTCCTAGATAAGTCCATTATAAAAATACATGTACATAATTTGTAACAACATTGTAATAAGAGTTGGTGGTTATAAATGGTTATATTGTAAGTACAATGTAATTACAACGGTTATAACTAATATTATCCTGTCTCCTCATTTCTCCTGGTTAGCCTATTTCTCCAAAAGTGCTGTTACATTGTAACGACATAGTAATTAAAACGTTATTTCACTTTACATTAAGTTGCTTACTCCTGAGTGGGTACATTATAAATACAAGCGTATCCATTGTAACAACATTGAAGTTTACATAACATTTGATTGAATATACCCTTTGGGCCAGGTTAAAACATGGAAATAAACCACTGAAAACAAGCTGTGGTTAAAATGGCAAGGTGTGTCTTGTTACAATTCTTGTTACCAGCTCCTAGTTTATTAGATTAAGATGGTATCAACCCTGGGAATACCTGTGGATTTGACGGTAGCGGCACCATGTAGTTACAATTTGGTTATTAACACGGTAATTAACAGGTGACTTTCAAACGTGTAATTGCAAAACAGTAGTTACATAGTGGAACAAAAAAAATTTGGAATAACCTTCAGCAAGTGGGATGTGTAATTACACAATCCTTGTTCCAGTTGTTCAATAACGGATGTTGTTACTACGTTGTTACTACATGTTATTACTGTGTAGTTACATAGTAGTAGGGGGTAAGTTAATGTAAAGCGTTACCCCGTGGCTTGACAATAATAACTACATGTTATTACTAATTACATAGATTATAACACTGTTCGTTTCTTTGCTATAAGATCTGTGGGAATTGTTAAGTGCTGCCAAAATAACCATAGTTAGAATGTAAAAGTTAAAAGTAGGCCTGGCACTAGATGAATAATTTAATCTGTTCATATCTCTTAGCGATAGAGCAATCATTTTTTACTTGTTCCGACCAAACTCTTAAATGGGATTTCAAAGATTAATCAAAGGTGATCATTTTAATTTCATGGCAGGATTAAGGTGCATATTAAAAAGATGAAGGTAGTCTGTGATTTATTCAAATGAATCTCCACATACGTGTCTCTTTTGCAGTTTTGTACTTATTTTTTTGTCTACCTGAGAGTATCCCTTTAGCTATTACTATAACTTAAATTTCCTAGACAACGTATCCCCCATCACAAAAGCACAGAGAAAGGTATGGATTTATTGGATTAAATCGAATCATAACTGAGATCGAATACATTAAAACCAACAAAAGTCAGTTAGAAATGTGTCATAATAATGCCCCTTTTGGGTTCAGAGACAGTAACATTGGACTCAAATTAGGCACAAAGAGGATGTGTGTGTGTGTGCGGGTGTGTGTTGAACAGTATTTTGTATTGAAGTGAATTAGGCACGGAGAGAATGTGCCGACACAGAGGAGGTCAAACAAACGAGAGAGGAATGTCTGACTGATGAAAGGCAGAGTGAGACACTATCTATCCATCCTCTCATCCTCTTTGTCAGAATGAAGGAGGAATGTCTGACTGATTAAGGGCGGAGTGATAGCAGCGTGTGATTGTCAGATCAATTTTTTTCTTCCTCCACTGTTTCCATCAAAACTCCGTGGCGCAGAGGAAAGTCGTTGGCTTCAGTAACCTATAATCAGTTGGAATACCAGGTTCTCATCTTACATCATGCTTAACTTTTTGCCTTCAAGTTTACTATTTTTCTAAAACTGAAATCTATGGCATTATTAAGGATGTTTAAGACAGAAGCTTATACTCTACTAAATAAAACAAATTATTTGAACAACAGTGCAGAAAGTGTGGTTTCACATAAAGCATTTTTCTAAATAATGTCCCTTCAACAGGATTCAACCTCATACCGTCAGTGTTCCATAGTTCCCTACTCGACCTGCTAAGATACCGGTCAGGAGAAACTACATCCTAACTATATGTGTAAGTACGGTGTCCAGTAGAGGTCGGTGTTTGAAAGCGGGCACTATTTCTGTTACATGTATTTGATATATGTATTTTAATACGTTCAATACCTATTTTATCATTTGCATTTCACTGGCCTGAACTACAATTCATGTAGCGTATTTTTTTTGGTACAGTTTAATTACAATACATGTTTTTATTTTACACAAATATATACTTGCAAGTTGACCGCTTAACTACAACATTCTCCGTAACACAATATTTTTACTTGCTATGACTGTGGTATTGTGATGAGTGTGATAGAAGGGTAAATCAGGAGGGTAAATCACAGAATACAGAGTTTATTCCTTCGTTACACAAAATACGCTGGAATAGCGACAAACGAAACAGGCACAGGGGAAACTCTCTACCCTGGCAATACACTGTAACGGTATCTCCATACAATACATAGGCACAGGGGAAATATCTACCCTGGCAACAAAATGGTACGAGTAGCTCCACCGAGCTCCACTACTCTCACATACAAACAATCACTCACAAGGACAAGGCGGCAGAGGGAACACTTATACACCGACTAATGAGGGGATTAGAACCAGGTGTGTGTGATTGACAAGACAAGACAAATGTGATGATGATAATTGGGGCGGCAGTGGTTAGTAAGCCGGTGACGACGAACGCCGAAGCCTGCCCGAACCAGGAGGGGAGGCAGCCTCTGCGGAAGTCGTGACAGGTATATGCATGTTTACCTTAATTTCATACATTGATGTAAGTCGGTCTGGATAAGAGTGTCTGCTAAATGACCAAAATGAAAATGTCAAAATGAACACTTGCAAAGCACACTGCTGGGTATTACTGTATTCTGCCCCCAAACAAGGCCAAATGTGATTAAAATAGAAATAGATTAAGGCAGAGCTCATTAGAATAATACCAGCAGTGCGTTCATTTTTAACATTTACAGTTTGGTCATTTAGCAGACACTTTTATCCAGAGCGACTTACAGTCAGTGCATTCATCTAAGGTTGATAAAAAAAAACACATACACTAAATGACCAAAAGTATGTGGACACCTGCTCGTCGAACATCTAATTTCAAAATCATGGGCATTAATATGGAGTTGGTCCCCCCTTTGCTGCTATAACAGCCTCCACTCTTCTGGGAAGGCTTTCCACTAGATGTTGGAACATTGCTGCGGGGACCATTCAGCCACAAGAGCATTAGTGAGGTCAGTTACTGATGTTGGGCGATTAGGCCTGGCTCGCAGTCAGCATTCCAATTCATCCCAAAGGTGTTTGATGGGGTTGAGGTCAGGGCTCTGTGCAGGCCAGTCAAGTTCTTCCACACCAATCTCAACAAACCATTTCTGTATGAACCTCGCTTTGTGCACGGGGGCATTGTCATGCTGAAACAGGAAAAGGCCTTCCCCAAACTGTTGCCACAAAGTTGGAAGCACAGAATCGTCTAGAATGTCATTGTTTGCTGTAGCGTTAAGATTTCCCTTCACTGGAACTAAAGAGCCTGAACCATGAAAAGCAGCTCCAGACCATTATTCCTTCTCCACCAAACTTTACAGTTGGCACTATGCATTCGGGCAGGTAGGGTTCTCCTGGCATCCGTCAAACCCAGATTAATCCGTCGGACTGGCAGATGGTGAAGCGTGATTCATCACTGCTCCAGAGTCCAATGGCGGCGAGCTTTACACCACTCCAGCCAACGCTTGGCATTGCGCATGGTGATCTTAGGTTTGTGTGCCATGGAAACCCATTTCATGAAGCACCCGACGAACAGTTCTTGTGCTGACAGTTTGGAACTCGGTAGTGAGTGTTGCAACCGAGGACAGACGATTTGTACGCGCTACGCGCTTCAGCACTCGGCGGTCCCATTCTGTGAGCTTGTGTGCTCAATTTTACACACCCAGTGTGGCTGAAATAGCCAAATCCACTAATTTGAAGGCCTTTAGTAATGTATCACATGTAGTGTAGTGTATCACAGTCATAGCAAGTAAAATGTTTCTGTAACCATTACTGGGAATGTTGCTGTAGTTAAGGATAGATTGTATCCTGTATTTGTTACACGGTACCTTTTGAATGCATCTCTGCCTATCTCTGGCTAGCGCAAGGTAAATCATTGTAATATTCACAGTAACGTTCCACCAGCTTCCTGTAAAATACTGGAAAATGCAGAGCAATGGCACAGTACAATACTGTAAGAAAGTAAATGCTGCTGTAATCATGTTGGTATTTTACTGTAACTACATGGGATTGGTCAAGCAGGTTGGCCGCTAGATATTTGTACATTACAGAATATTTATGAATATTTGGTGTTTTATAACACTTGCACTTCTAGAGACCTAAACAAAAACTTCAAAACTGGCCATGATTACAGAATGTGGCTTAATATTCAACCATTAAAGGTTTAAGATCCACATTATACATTGAATTATTATGGCATTACTACCACATGTCAGTTGAATTGGTAAAGCATTCTCACTAACAGGTGCAACAAATGTAGCCACTTACAAGGCAAGCCTTCAAAGATGTTAATGAATCAGCGATTCTTTCCCCCTCCCCAAACATTTTTCCACAATGCACTATAATGTACAGAATGCTGCAGTGAATATACAGTAAAACAGCAATACAGTACTTTGTTAAATTGTATTTTAATAAAACTACAGCAATTGCTAACAGTTATGTAATTCTATATTCCAGTATACCAATGAATATTTTGTATTTTATATCACTACCAGATATAGTAGAGGCCTTAAAGGGTAAATATTCAACCATTAACATCTTGGGTCCCCGAGTGGCGCAGTGGTCTAAGGCACTGCTAGCTGTGCCACTAGAGATCCTGGTTCGAATCCAGGCTCTGTCGTAACCGGCCGCGACCGGGAGACCCATGGGGCGGCGCACAATTGGCCCAGCGTCGTCCAGGGTAGGGAGGGAATGGCGGCAGGGTGTGTAGCTCAGTTGGTAGAGCATGGCGTTTGCAACGCCAGGGTTGTGGGTTTGATTCCCACGGGGGGCCAGTATAAAAAAATTAAATAATGTATGCACTCACTAACTGTAAGTCGCTCTGGATAAGAGCGTCTGCTAAATGACTAAAATGTAAAATGTTAAGGATAGGACCCCTTTTTTTCAATTTTCGCCTCAAATGACATACCCAAATCTTACTGCCTGTAGCTCAGGACATGAAGCAAGGATATGCATATTCTTGATATCATTTGAAAGGAAACACTTTGAAGTTTGTGGTCCTGCGTTTCTTTATTTTTATCATCTTTGAAATGCAAGAGAAAGGCCACAATATAATATTGCACTTTAGGCGCAATTTCGATTTTGGCCACTAGATGGCAGAAGTGTGTGTGCAAGGTTTCATATTGATCCAGTGAAGCATTGCAATACTGGACTATTTTGTATCAAGTCTGCCCAAATGTGCCGAATTGGTCAATTGATACCTTTTCAAGTACATAACTATACAGAACACAGAAAAATGGTAAGGTAATACAAAATGTAAGTTTACACACTCCCATGAATGTCATACATGATGGATCATTAGCTTATACACTAACTTTCACACATCTAGATGGCCAGGCGGGGTGGGTGTGGAGCCAGAGACAGCAGGGGTTCAAACTGTAGAACCCAGTTCCTACATTTGAATATAAAAATGGATTTTATCAAACAAAACTATGATACATTTTATCTCTGGGACCCTTAGGATGACAAATCAGAGCAAGATTACTGAATGTAAGTACATTATTTACCTTCAGAGGTGAATATAATGTATCAAACCAGTTGCCGTGATACGTTTTTTGTTGTTGTGCACTCTCCTCAAACAATAGCATGGTATTTTTGTCACTGTAATAGCTACTGTAAATTCGACAGTGCAGTTAGATTAACAAGAATGTAAGCTTTCTGCCCATATAAGACATGTCTATGTCCTTGAAAGTTTGCTGTTACTTACAACAGTCATGCTAATCAAGTTAGCTCAACCGTCCAGTATACGGGACACCGATCCCATAGAGGTTAAACTGTTTAAAGGTCCTGAACAGTAACTCTGAAAATTACTTTTTCTCTCATGGCTAACTACTAAGAAGTTTGAAAAGACTGGCTGAGTGGGCGGCGAGCTTCTATTCATAATTTACTGTAGACTTACAGGACATACAGTGGGGAAAAAAAGTATTTAGTCAGCCACCAATTGTGCAAGTTCTCCCACTTAAAAAGATGAGGGAGGCCTGTAATTTTCATCATAGGTACACGTCAACTATGATAGACAAAATGAGAAAAAATATTCCAGAAAATCACATTGTAGGATTTTTAATGAATTTATTTGCAAATTATGGTGGAAAATAAGTATTTGGTCAATATCAAAAGTTTCTCAATACTTTGTTATATACCCTTTGTTGGCAATGACACAGGTCAAACGTTTTCTGTAAGTCTTCACAAGGTTTTCACACACTGTTGCTGGTATTTTGGCCCATTCCTCCATGCAGATCTCCTCTAGAGCAGTGATGTTTTGGGGCTGTCGCTGGGCAACACGGACTTTCAACTCCCTCCAAATATTTTCTATGGGGTTGAGATCTGGAGACTCCAGGACCTTGAAATGCTTCTTACGAAGCCACTCCTTCGTTGCCCGGGTGGTGTGTTTGGGATCATTGTCATGCTGAAAGACCCAGCCACGTTTCATCTTCAATGCCCTTGCTGATGGAAGGAGGTTTTCACTCAAAATCTCACGATACATGGCCCCATTCATTTTTCCTTTACGGATCAGTCGTCCTGGTCCCTTTGCAGAAAAACAGCCCCAAAGTATGATGTTTTCACTCCCATGCTTCACAGTAGGTATGGTGTTCTTTGGATGCAACTCAGCATTCTTTGTCCTCCAAACACGACAAGTTGAGTTTTTACCAAAAAGTTCTATTTTGGTTTCATCTGACCATATGACTTTCTCCCAATCCTCTTCTGGATGCACTCTAGCAAACTTCAGACGGGCCTGGACATGTACTGGCTTGAAGCAGGGGGACACGTCTAGCACTGCAGGATTTGAGTCCCTGGCGGCGTAGTGTGTTACTGATGGTAGGCTTTGTTACTTTGGTCCCAGCTCTCTGCAGGTCATTCACTAGGTCCCCCCGTGTGGTTCTGGGATTTTTGCTCACCGTTCTTGTGATCATTTTGACCCCACGGGGTGAGATCTTGCGTGGAGCCCCAGATCGAGGGAGATTATCAGTGGTCTTGTATGTCTTCCATTTCCTAATAATTGCTCCCACAGTTGATTTCTTCAAACCAAGCTGCTTACCTATTGCAGATTCAGTCTTCCCAGCCTGGTGCAGGTCTACAATTTTGTTTCTGGTGTCCTTTGACAGCTCTTTGGTCTTGGCCATAGTGGAGTTTGGAGTGTGACTGTTTGAGGTTGTGGACAGGTGTCTTTTATACTGATAACAAGTTCAAACAGGTGCCATTAATACAGGTAACGAGTGGAGGACAGAGGAGCCTCTTAAAGAAGAAGTTACTGGTCTGTGAGAGCCAGAAATCTTGCTTGTTTGTAGGTGACCAAATACTTATTTTCCACCATAATTTGCAAATAAATTCATTAAAAATCCTACAATGTGATTTTCTGGATTTTTTTTTCTCATTTTGTCTGTCATATTTGACGTGTACCTATGCTGAAAATTACAGGCCTCTCTCATCTTTTTAAGTGGGAGAACTTGCACAATTGGTGGCTGACTAAATACTTTTTTTCCCCACTGTATATCTATAAACACATACGATATGGTACTCTATTCAGTGGGGTACAGCATTCTCACTAATGGTTGCAACAAATATAGCCACTTACAAGGCACGCCTCAAAATATGTTAATGTGACAGAGATGTCGACGCCTAAAACATTTTCCTACAATGCACCATCATTCACAGTATGCTGCTGTAAATATACAGCAAAACAGGTCACATATTAATTTACTGTAAATTTGTTTTATAAAAGTACAGCAATCGCTGTAATTTTACAGCAGTTTAGAGGAATGCCATTGAGCCCCCAAAATGCATTGGCCTTTATAGTACTGTACTGTAATATAGAGTTACTGTAAAAGTGTTGCTGTAAATTTACAGCAATTTGTTACAGTGCAGTAGCTCCCCAGGACAGCGCAGCATTTCAAATCCTCTTAAATTCTGCTAGGTTTGCACTTTTTAATTGACACTTCCAAATAAATCTAAGGATCACTTCAATCTCAGTTGAGCCCTGCATGTGACCCTACTCCAGGGTTATTAAGTGACTGGGTTCAATTTTCACGCTTTGAGCTGCACTTGCTATTCCTTATATGAGAGATGACTGGAATCTTGAAATAATAAAACCACATCCATAGCCATTCACAGATGCATAGAAAAAAATGTGTTAACACATCTATTACAATGTAATAACATGCAATTACGCAAAACCTACCTCTTTCGTGTGAAGGTGCAACATAAATGAAACTTCTGCAGTTTTCACCTGAAATAGAATATGCCACACAATCAAACACAATACAATCAAACACTCAATCATCAGATTTCTAAAGTGCATGCCTTGGTAAAGGGTTGGCTAACCCAGTGCAGTCTTTAGCTCCATCCCTGTTGAAACACCTGATTCTACTACTCAGCTGCTCATCAGGACCTTGACCTAGAATTTTGATATCATGGATGGTCAGTCCTTGTATCCGTAGTGCTGTCTATGAATTTGAGAGCGGTTACATTTCTTCAGCCCCATTCCTCCGTTTTTTTTTTTACAAAACAGTGGCGGGGTTCCCGCTTTGTTATTGTTTGAACTACAGCAAAATTAAATATTATGATTTTTCTAGTTTCTCATCTGTTTATTAGAACACGTGTTTGTTCGTTTTTTTTTGCATGTAAATTGTACCTATTTGATTGTGAACATTTCAGAGAAAAACAACCACAGTCACATTTTGTAGAATTTTGTGTGAGTGCGTAATTACATACAGACGATCATGTTAATGTGTGTGTGAGTGTGCTGGCAGCTCACATAAAAGCTATGGTCATTTCACTCAAAAGACAAGAACGAATACATAGACATAGCCTACAAATTAGCAGTCTTTGATCCTGAGAACCCAATTGTAACTTTCAATTAAAAAACAGGCTAGTTCAATGCGTACAGCTGCGTCACATCGCAGTGCGCGAAAAAGTTTTTCTCCAGGAGTTTATCTCTCTTACCTGTCATATTGACGTTCTCCTCGCACGAAAACCAGATCCCGGTGTGGAACCTCCTCATGAGGTACTTATCTTCACCGGTCTCCCAGATGTACTGGACCAGTCTGCTATCATTAATGTTCGAGCTGTTGAACCTGATACAGAACGACTGTCTGGTGGTGGTGACGGGTCCGGTACAGAAAGGTTTCGCCACTTTCCGTGTCCCCTCGCACCAGTAGCTGGTAGTCAACGCAGACACGGCTAGAATCAGCGCGAGGAAGTTCAAGGTAAGAGCCAGAGATACTCTCCGCCGCCGGTCTATCCCCCCCATAACAGCAACCGGGAATGGGAGACGCGCTTTTCCCAACGTTTAATACAGTATTTGGCGAGTTTTCCTTAGATCTTCCCACAGCAGGCTAATCCGGCTTTCCGTTACTATACTACAGGTAAATACAGCTGCGCGAGACTACTGCATGTCGAGACAATCCTCAGATATGCTCCTTTGAGTCTGATACTCTGACTCTGTATCTACCACTCCTCCTCCTCATCATCATCATCCTCCTCCACCCCCCCCCTCTCTCTCTCTCTCTCTCTCTCTCTTTCATTCCCTTTCTTTTTTACATCTCTCCTCTCCATCATATCAGTGATGGTGTGTGTGTGTGTGTGTGTGTGTGTGTGTGTGTGTGTGTGTGTGTTTGTGTTGTGTAATTGGTTGAGTCCCTTGGCATCACAGTCAGCATTCCTTCTCCCTAACCTTGCTCCCTCTATCATGACCCCCCCACACACACACACACACACACACACACACACACACCACATGACACACACATGAGGACATTCTGTGAGTGCACTGATGTGTCATCACCCATGGCAACACACACTTGTTTCCACACACTCACACTCGCTTGCATCAAAACAAGATTCATTACAGTATTAATGACAGTAATGTATGAAACCAGATTCATTACAGTATTAATGACAGTAATGTATGAAACCAGATTCATTACAGTATTAATGACAGTAATGTATGAAACCAGATTCATTACAGCATTAATGACAGTAATGTATGAAACCAGATTCATTACAGTATTAATGACAGTAATGTATGAAACCAGATTCATTACAGTATTAATGACAGTAATGTATGAAACCAGATTCATTATGACATTAATGACAGTAATGTATGAAACCAGATTCATTATGGCATTAATGACAGTAATGTATGAAACCAGATTCATTATGGCATTAATGACAGTAATGTATGAAACCAGATTCATTATGGCATTAATGACAGTAATGTATGAAACCAGATTCATTATGCCATTAATGACAGTAATGTATGAAACCAGATTCATTACAGTATTAATGACAGTAATGTATGAAACCAGATTCATTACAGCATTAATGACAGTAATGTATGAAACCAGATTCATTACAGTATTAATGACAGTAATGTATGAAACCAGATTCATTATGGCATTAATGACAGTAATGTATGAAACCAGATTCATTATGACATTAATGACAGTAATGTATGAAACCAGATTCATTATGGCATTAATGACAGTAATGTATGAAACCAGATTCATAATGGCATTAATGACGGTAATGTGAAACCAGATTCATTATGCCATTAATGACAGTAATGTATGAAACCAGATTCATTATGGCATTAATGACAGTAATGTATGAAACCAGATTCATTATGGCATTAATGACAGTAATGTATGAAACCAGATTCATTATGCCATTAATGACAGTAATGTATGAAACCAGATTCATTATGGCATTAATGACAGTAATGTATGAAACCAGATTCATTATGGCATTAATGACAGTAATGTATGAAACCAGATTCATTATGGCATTAATGACAGTAATGCATGAAACCAGATTCATTACAGCATTAATGACAGTAATGTATGAAACCAGATTCACTACAGCATTAATGACAGTAATGTATGAAACCAGATTCATTACAGCATTAATGACAGTAATGTATGAAACCAGATTCATTACAGCATTAATGACAGTAATGTATGAAACCAGATTCATTACAGCATTAATGACAGTAATGTATGAAACCAGATTCATTATGGCATTAATGACAGTAATGTATGAAACCAGATTCATTATGACATTAATGACAGTAATGTATGAAACCAGATTCATTATGGCATTAATGACAGTAATGTATGAAACCAGATTCATTATGGCATTAATGACAGTAATGTATGAAACCAGATTCATTATGCCATTAATGACAGTAATGTATGAAACCAGATTCATTATGGCATTAATGACAGTAATGTATGAAACCAGATTCATTATGGCATTAATGACAGTAATGTATGAAACCAGATTCATTACAGTATTAATGACAGTAATGTATGAAACCAGATTCATTACAGCATTAATGACAGTAATGTATGAAACCAGATTCATTACAGTATTAATGACAGTAATGTATGAAACCAGATTCATTATGGCATTAATGACAGTAATGTATGAAACCAGATTCATTATGACATTAATGACAGTAATGTATGAAACCAGATTCATTATGGCATTAATGACAGTAATGTATGAAACCAGATTCATTATGGCATTAATGACAGTAATGTATGAAACCAGATTCATTATGGCATTAATGACAGTAATGTATGAAACCAGATTCATTATGCCATTAATGACAGTAATGTATGAAACCAGATTCATTATGGCATTAATGACAGTAATGTATGAAACCAGATTCATTATGGCATTAATGACAGTAATGTATGAAACCAGATTCATTATGGCATTAATGACAGTAATGCATGAAACCAGATTCATTACAGCATTAATGACAGTAACGTATGAAACCAGATTCACTACAGCATTAATGACAGTAATGTATGAAACCAGATTCATTACAGCATTAATGACAGTAATGTATGAAACCAGATTCATTACAGCATTAATGACAGTAATGTATGAAACCAGATTCATTACAGCATTAATGACAGTAATGTATGAAACCAGATTCATTATGGCATTAATGACAGTAATGTATGAAACCAGATTCACTACAGCATTAATGACAGTAATGTATGAAACCAGATTCATTACAGCATTAATGACAGTAATGTATGAAACCAGATTCATTATGGCATTAATGACAGTAATGCATGAAACCAGATTCATTACAGCATTAATGACAGTAATGTATGAAACCAGATTCACTACAGCATTAATGACAGTAATGTATGAAACCAGATTCATTATGCCATTAATGACAGTAATGTATGAAACCAGATTCATTATGGCATTAATGACAGTAATGTATGAAACCAGATTCATTATGGCATTAATGACAGTAATGTATGAAACCAGATTCATTATGGCATTAATGACAGTAATGTATGAAACCAGATTCATTATGGCATTAATGACAGTAATGTATGAAACCAGATTCACTACAGCATTAATGACAGTAATGTATGAAACCAGATTCATTACAGCATTAATGACAGTAATGTATGAAACCAGATTCATTATGGCATTAATGACAGTAATGTATGAAACCAGATTCACTACAGCATTAATGACAGTAATGTATGAAACCAGATTCATTACAGCATTAATGACAGTAATGTATGAAACCAGATTCATTATGGCATTAATGACAGTAATGCATGAAACCAGATTCATTACAGCATTAATGACAGTAATGTATGAAACCAGATTCACTACAGCATTAATGACAGTAATGTATGAAACCAGATTCATTATGCCATTAATGACAGTAATGTATGAAACCAGATTCATTATGGCATTAATGACAGTAATGTATGAAACCAGATTCATTATGGCATTAATGACAGTAATGTATGAAACCAGATTCATTATGGCATTAATGACAGTAATGCATGAAACCAGATTCATTACAGCATTAATGACAGTAATGTATGAAACCAGATTCACTACAGCATTAATGACAGTAATGCATGAAACCAGATTCATTACAGTATTAATGACAGCAATCTATTAAACCAGATTAATTCAGTAGTGGTGCATGGGTAAAATCATTGGGGAAGCCAATCCAGAAAAGAAATCAATTTTACAACCTATGTGTTGTGATAATTGCTTTGTTTGCTCTATAACCTGTTAGTTCATATGCCTTGCCACTGTGATATATAGACCTAAAGGCAGAGACAATAAGAAGACACAGTGGCAGAATAAATTCAACCTTACATTTGTTTCATCACAAAACCAGAGCACAGGGGTGAAGGTAAGGTGGTACGGTCCGGTACAGTACTGCATCCCGGCAAAATAAATAGTAGGGGTACGCCGTACCGGTAAAACGTGAGTTTATCACAATAAATACAACATCCCCAAAAACTATAGGCTATTACACAATTTTTTAACATTACTGCATGTCAGCCACATTATTTTTTTTATAATTGACTGGAAACCGGGTGGTATTTGCTCCAAATTGCATTGTGGTCTGAGGAGAATACTTCCATTTTGTCAAGGTGAGTGGCCGAGACCGAGGCGTGTGCGGACAACAGCGGATGCGTCAATTCAGGCTACAAGTGTCGGCCCAATGACAATCACAGAATGTCATTACAATACACGGAGGTGTTCTGTAACAGATGTCTCTTTCCATTCATCAAATTGCGGGTTGGGGTTCGGATGTTGAAATGATTTTGTGAGTGGACAAATGTGCACGGGGTAGCCTACAGGAGCGCCTTTGTTTAAGTGTGACAATCAGATGAAAACAGAATGTTCTGGTTGTGTTTATGCTACATTAAAATGCATAGGCTATGTGTCCATGAGGCTAGAGGAAGCTAAGCTTTCCCTAAAGTAAATTGAATTAAATTGCCAAAATGATAGTATAGCCTAAATAGCTTACTCCTGTCTATACAGAAATAAATAAACTCATTCAATATAGGCTACTACACCAGAAAGGATGACTTGGCCACAGGAGGTCATTTACATTTTAGCATACGCTCTTATCCAGAGCGACTTACAGTTAGTGATTGCATACATTTTTCATACTGGCCCCCCGTGGGAAGCAAACCCACAACCATGGTGTTGAAAGCACCAAGCTCTACCAACTGAGCTACAGGGGACTATTGCTTCTTAATAAAAAATAAATAATGTTATGGCATAGCCTACAGTCTGAAGGGCCCGCAATTTGGGCAGCGCGCGTTGCAGATACCAAATAGATGATTGTTGAGTTGTGACTGTCAGTGAAAAGCAGAGAGACCCAGCCAGGCATATCGCATTATTTAAAAATACAATCGCGGAAAAACAGTTTGGGAGCAAATGGCTATTGTTGTAAAGAGATGACAATGAAATGACTCCAATCTGTCTTTTAGTTATCCAAATTCTTAACTTAATTGAGCGAACAGTAGCCTATCTTATTGGCACCAGCAGAGAACATCGTCCATATCCCCAGTGAGTGTACATATTCACTGTCTTTATCATTGGGTCTGTGCCACTTGTTTGTTTTAGGACAATAATTTCCTCCTTTAGGTTAGATGGACGTCATATTGTATTTGTGTCTCCCGTTTTCGTAGGCTAATTATACGGATCAGACAACATCGTTTTATTGATCAGTTTGTCAGTGTCACAGAGTAGCCTACCCCATAATTTTTGTAGTATAAAAAAAATAGAAATTAAATCTACTTTCACCCCGGAGAGCAACATCTGTCCGATGAAGTCCACAAAACATATTGCACATAACAAACAGTTACATGACCTACGGCATGGTCAAGCAAGGTAATGTTTCTGACATTTTCAGACTACTAAACAACTCTTGATTTAGAACCACAGAGGGTTACCTCAAGTCACAAAGAAAACAGGAGCTGCCTCCACTATTCCAGCACCATTTCAACTTCAACATCATCAAATCACCTATGCTTTGTCTAATACAGTGACAACTAAAATATACCAAAAACTATTTAGTCCAATCAACGTCAGCTAAATATGATGTGGCTGTCCATGGTACTGATTTATGTGTGTGTGTGTGCGTGTGTGTGTGTGTGCGTGCAAGTAGAACAAACATATTGGCTCAACCTACTTGTAGAGAAACACCAATGCCATCCTCCTCTTTCATGTTGCCTAAACTGTCTATGACTCTGTCACACAGTACACACTTTTAGTTTTTGTCGTCCTCGGCTACCTGGCTAAAATGCTTCCTTGCTAGCCTAACTTCCTTTCATGGGCAAAGATGAGCCAGCTAGTTAACATTAGCCACCTAGCTACATATTGAATTTCCATCCTCTCAGGCCAGGGGCACAATGTATGAATTTATGGTTGGATCAGAATCGCCATTATAATCATTGGCCAGTATGGAGAATTAAGTAAAACCACAAGTCGAAATCCCTATCTTCATCCATGGCTAATTTAGCTTAAGGGATAATTTTAGCTAGCTAGCTAGCCACCGGAGGACAACAACACAATGAGATGCAACAATTACAAATGTTTCTGTCAATAATTACGTTTGGCTTGTGATGTGATTGGTCTGAAGCCAAATCCAACCAGGACCCTTCACAGCTGAGCTCACTCAGTTTAGCTCAACACTGATTGGCTATTTTTTATTTTTATTATTAGAATCAAAAGGAGGCCAAATGCTCGCTGACTTCCCTTGCATTCCATGCTACGGGCGACAACAATGCCGTACTCTTTCTGACCAGACAGCATCAGATACTGTAGATACACTACACATGCTGAGACAGAGGGGCCGCTGTTTCATCCGCTCAGAGGCTTTCTCCGGTGAGATACATTCAACCTCTTGCGAATTGAAGGACATTTATGAGACACAGAGAGACTAAAGTTAAATTATTTAGAATGTTTTCTTCTTGGTAAATTTTTTTGGGAGAAGCCTGGCTTCCCTTGGCATCCACGAATACACACCACTGGATTCATTACAGGATTAATGACAGTAATGTATGAAACCAGATTCATTGCAGCATTAATGATAGTAATGTATGAAACCAGATTAATTATGGCATTAATGACAGTAATGTATGAAACCAGATTCATTATGGCATTAATGATAGTAATGCATGAAACCAGATTCATTACAGCATTAATGACAGTAATGTATGCGTTTGGTCTCTCTCTCTCCCCGTCTCTCTCTCTCTCTCTCTCTCTCTCTCTCTCTCTCTCTCTCTCTCTCTCTCTCTCTCTCTCTCTCTCTCTCTCTCTCTCTCTCTCTCTGTCTCTCCTTTCATTTGTAACCTCTGGTCTGTGATTTACAATCTCAATATGTGCGTGCGTTCAAGTGTGTGTGTGTGCGTGAGTGCACGTGTGCACCCAAGTGTGTGTGTTTGTGTGTGCGTGTTTGTGTAGCCTACATAGCAAATTCCCCAGTGTTAAATGAAGACTGAACGTGTGGTCCCGTATAGACACTGAACAGTATAAACACTGAACAGTTGAATTAACGCACTGCTTAGCGTAATGTTTATTTGCATATTTCCCAGAGTGCCTTGCCATCAAGTGAATTGTACAGTTACCACCCATGACTGTATTTGTTAGTGGCAGAGACATGCTTGTTGCATTCATCCATTTTCAACCCTATGGCCTTTGTCAAGTGAGGTCCTAAGTTAATATGTTATTCAAATGTAATTATTTAACACAATACAATGTGTATTTCATAAGGCCTTGTTTTGAGAGCATACACAAAAAAAATACTTGGTTGCTTGGATGACCCAACTGCTGGGTTGCAGGCATTGGGTCACTTAGTTGGGTTGTTTTTTAAAGAAGAGCAAGGTTGGCTTGTTGATGCTGGGTTATTGAGATATGATCCAGTGGGTCAGATCAGAAGACTGGAGGCTTGGCTTAGTAGAGGCGTGGCTTTCAGGACTTTATTTTTGGCTACCCGTGAGAGTAAATGTTATTCCGGTTAATATTTTCTGTTGAATTGTTATCACATTACTGTCAAATAGTGACACTTTTGTTTCTTTAATGAAGTGCACAGAAGTGTATGAAAATCGTAAAAGCTTATACAGGGAGTCAGGGATTAGCATGTCTCTTGAGGAAGCTTAAAAGAGATTTTGGCTTGGAAAAGTTGAATATTTTCAGAAGGAGTTGGGTAATTGGTTAAGGGAGGAGGATTGGAGGATTGGAGGGAAAGAGGAGGTTGAGAAGACTGAGGGAGGCAGAGGATGGGTTGGAATCTATTGAAGCTAGCAATAACAAGTGGGAGGCTATGTCGAGGAAGATTGGTGTCAAGTTCAAACAGAGTGAGCCGGACGCCAGTTCGAGTACTGGAGATGAAATGGAAGGGGTAGAAGGCATTGTGAGGAAAGGCCTGTATCTTGATTTGCGCTTAGGTACAGGGCACCATTTGAAGGGAGTGATTTTCTGGGGTAGTGTTAAGTCTGCAGGTAGCTTAGTGGTTAAGAGCGTTGTGACAGTAACCGAAAAGTCGCTGGTTCTAATCCCAGAGCCGACTAGGTGAAAAATCTGTCTGTGCCCTTGAGCAAGGCACTTAACCCTAATTGCTCCTGTAAGTCGCTCTGGATAAGAGCGTCTGCTAAATGACAAAAAAAAAAGAAAAGTTTCTGGTGTTTGTGATGTTTGGTGCGACGCAGATCCAGAGGTGACACAGTCTGTTCTTTTGATTCAGAGTCTTTACTGGACAAAGTAACGTTAGGATATATTATGAGTTATGCTGTTAGAGCATTTGTGCCGAATACACTGCAGTGTTACAGGTGTCACGTTTATGGGTAAGTCGCAGCGGTGTGTAGAGGAGAGATTCCAAGATGTGGGAAGTGTCCAGGAGGACACGGGACAGAGGAATATGTAGTTTCGGTGGAAAAAGTTGTGTATGTCAACTGTAGGGGTGCCCATGTTGCTTGGGATCCGAGGTGTCCGGTGCGAGAGAGGAAAGTTGAGGTGGCCAGGGTCAGAGGAATGCATAAGATGTCATACGATGATGCAGTGAAGAAAGTAGAGGAGGGTGGATTAAGGGCGAGGGATTCTGAGTAGATCTGTGTCAGAACAGAGGGATAGGCCAATGAGTGATATACAGTGGGGGAAAAAAGTATTTAGTCAGCCACCAATTGTGCAAGTTCTCCCACTTAAAAAGATGAGAGAGGCCTGTCATTTCATCATAGGTACACGTCAACTATGACAGACAAATTGAGAAAAAAAAATCCAGAAAATCACATTGTAGGATTTTTTAATGAATCTATTTGCAAATTATGGTGGAAAATAAGTATTTGGTCACCTACAAACAAGCAAGATTTCTGGCTCTCACAGACCTGTAACTTCTTCTTTAAGAGGCTCCTCTGTCCTCCACTCGTTACCTGTGTTAATGGCACCTGTTTTAACTTGTTATCAGTATAAAAGACACCTGTCCACAACCTCAAACAGTCACACTCCAAACTCCACTATGGTCAAGACCAAAAGAGCTGTCAAAGGACACCAGAAACAAAATTGTAGACCTGCACCAGGCTGGGAAGACTGAATCTGCAATAGGTAAGCAGCTTGGTTTGAAGAAATCAACTGTGGGAGCAATTATTAGGAAATGGAAGACATACAAGACCACTGATAATCTCCCTCAATCTGGGGCTCCACGCAAGATCTCACCCCGTGGGGTCAAAATGATCACAAGAACGGTGAGCAAAAATCCCAGAACCACGGGGGACCTAGTGAATGACCTGCAGAGAGCTGGGACCAAAGTAACAAAGCCTACATCAGTAACACACTACTCCGCCAGGGACTCAAATCCTGCATTGCCAGACGTGTCCCCCTGCTTAAGCCAGTACATGTCCAGGCCCATCTGAAGTTTGCTAGAGTGCATTTGGATGATCCAGAAGAGGATTGGGAGAATGTCATATGGTCAGATGAACCAAAATATAACTTTTTGGTAAAACTCAACTCATCGTGTTTGGAGGACAAAGAATGCTGAGTTGCATCCAAAGAACACCATACCTACTGTGAAGCATGGGGGGTGGAAACTTCATGCTTTGGGGCTGTTTTTTCTGCAAAGGGACCAGGACTGACTGATCCGTGTAAAGGAAAGAATGAATGGGGCCATGTATCGTGAGATTTTGAGTGAAAACCTCCTTCCATCAGCAAGGGCATTGAAGATGAAACGTGGCTGGGTCTTTTAGCATGACAATGATCCCAAACACACCTCCCGGGCAACGAAGGGGTGGCTTCGTAAGAAGCATTTCAAGGTCCTGGAGTGGCCTAGCCAGTCTCCAGATCTCAACCCCATAGAAAATCTTTGGAGGGAGTTGAAAGTCCGTGTTGCTTAGCGACAGCCCCAAAACATCACTGCTCTAGAGGAGATCTGCATGGAGGAATGGGCCAAAATACCAGCAACAGTGTGTGAAAACCTTGTGAAGACTTACAGAAAACGTTTGACCTGTGTCATTGCCAACAAGGGATATACAACAAAGTATTGAGAAACTTTTGTTATTGACCAAATACTTATTTTCCACCATAATTTGCAAATAAATTCATAAAAAATCCTACAATGTGATTTTCTGGAGAAAAAAAATCTCATTTTGTCTGTCATAGTTGACATGTACCTATGATGAAAATGACAGGCCTCTCTCATCTTTTTAAGTGGGAGAACTTGCACAATTGGTGGCTGACTAAATACTTATTTTCCCCACTGTATGTTTCAGTAAGGTTGGCTTCTTAGCATTCATAGCAATGGTTATCAACTGTACCACAGAAATGGAACGTAAGTCACAGAAAATAGATGTTGTGGTGGCAGCTGCAGAGAAGTCCTTGGGGGTATGAGATTTGAGTTCAGAAGTTACAGGGTGTGTTTAGGGGTGGTGTCCCGTCCTCCCTGGCCATTGGCATGGTGCAGGAGCAGATAGGGTCAAAGTAGTGGAATGGGGTAGTGTGTTTTAATGAGTGTAGGTGGCAACTGCAGAGAAGTACCTGGGTGTACGAGATTTTACTGCAGAAGAGTAAATGGGGTGGTGATTTATATTTTGATGAAATAGTGGTATATAGTGTGATGTCACGAGAGGCTGTGTCCTGGAGGGACGTTACATCCCCCTGAGGTGGCTGCAAACCCAGACAGCTATGGCTCCATCTGCTGGTATGGTCGGGAACTCCACCCCTCTATGGCCAATCTTTCCCACGCAGCTGAAACAAATGAGGAGCTGATGAGCTGAAGGTTTGGGGAAGGGAAGAGACACAGTCTCCAACCTGGGCTCTCTGGAGGACAAGAGTGCTGCACGTCCACTTCCATGAGGAATATAAGGATTTGGAGATACTTACCTTTGGGAAATACTCACCTTTGGATATATGCACCTGTGGAAATACGTGAGAGACATTTGGAAGGACTTTTTGCTGGGTTGGCACTAGCTGCAACGTGGACTACAGTAAGGCTGGGGAAAAGTTATCTGAGCGAGTGAGAATTATGATTTTGGATGTGGAAGAGACATCCCTGAACTGTTAACCCTTAAAGAGCCACAAGAGAACAGAATTTTGTTATATTTTCGTTAATTTCCCAAGACCTATAATAAAATCCTTGTTTTGTTTGAACCTTGTCTCCTTGCACTACTTGAGCAATCCCGCTGAAAGCTGTGTAGCCTCTCGTGACGTCACAATAGGTATAGGGTTAGTTGGTGGGTAGGATAAGGTGTTGGGTTTTAATTAGTATAGGGTTAGTTGGTAGGGTAATTAGGCATTTATTTCCCATTTTGTATCACAGAGTGTAATGGATTTATACTGTAGTTCAGTTGGGGGCAGTAATGCTACATATTGGATGCCAACTGCTGTAGGGCACGTGATCAATGACGTCTGTAGCTTTTTGTCGAACAACCACCTGATTGGTTTGGTAGAAGACAAAAAGACTACCCTGCGCACGTGTTGATCAATTCTTGAGTAATTAACCTATTTTCGACACAATTGTCTGGAAATGCTCAATGCTTCAGGAAGCTTTGTTTCCCCATCACTAGCTGTGTTAGCCCAGTCGCTAGCTTATCCAGCGTCAGTGATACATAGAGCAACCATGTACTATCTATGGAAAACAACTGCAACCTTTTTGCAAGCAACATTGGTAAAACAAACAAAATAAAATAAAAAATGTACCTCATAACGTGTTTCAGATGACAGATGGCCATTAGCCCAGTAATGCCAATATACTGTAGGTCTCTGGCTGCGTTGACGATGCATGCCATATGATAAGCTGCTAAATAGATTCAGATAGCTGATATACTGAGAGAGAGTGTGACAATCAAATACAACAGACTGGAGATCTTACAACTAGACAAAAAGGAAATGTTAATTCCAGAATCCAACACAGAAACACAGACACATTAGAGACAGAGCCTCTTCCCCTCTTTATCGCAGGATTGTGAAATGTTGACATGAGTTAATTTTGAATAATAATTTTAACAATTAAAACAAATGTACAAATGAGCTAACTCGTATGTAAAGATTAAACATCTTAGTCTAAACTACTGTACATTAGATCATTGAGTTGTAACAAGTAGCTATTATTGCTACATGTTAAAACATAATTTTCAGGTGAACAACAAAAGCACCCATAGCATATAGGATATGCCCTTAGTCTCTTGGGACATTGATTGGGACCTCTCTTTATCTGGAAACAGACTTTCACTTTCTGAGGACAGAAAACAACACAAAGCAACAGACTCCATTATTAAATTAGACAGCACTGACTATTATGTTGCTATTATCTCTCTGTGCTCAAAGGTTTCCCCTCTAGGGAATCTTTTCATAATGTCCCACAAAATGACCTGCCATAACCAGTAGGGTCAGTGCTATCCGTGATCCTTGGGACGTCCCTACCCTAAACCCTAACCCTAACCTTAACCCCTACCTTAACCTTAACCCTTACCTAACCTTAACCCTTACCTTAACCATTTTAAATTTCAACTTCAATGAGGGGTAGGGATGTCCGAAGGATCCCGGATCTATCCAGTAGCCTACACTCTCCCTTTACTGACAGCTGGAGCTGCAATTTAACCCTCTTCCATGGCTGTTATCTACAAATGCATTTGGAGACTTGGTTTTTAATTTTCAATGATTAAATCAAGATACAGTAGCTAGCTAATAGGAAGTTAGCTAGCGGATTACATTTAATTCACTTAGATACACAGTGTGTAAAGTTAGTTAGCTAGCTAGCAGCTCAGTTGAGGTAGCCTACAAAGTGGCCTACTGTAGCCAGCTAGCTAGCTAGCTAATAATACATTGTGTTTTAACATTTAAAACGTGTATTTACTTACTTTAATAGGTTCTCCCACGGCCTCCATGTTTTGGGGTCCTTACAAAAACAAAATAATGGGCAATCTTCACGATTTATTGGGTGTAGCAAAGCGCAGCCAGGCCACCATGTGGACGAATTGAGACGAGGCCAGAAGTTTGTGTGTCACCAGAGCAGTTTAGAAGGTGTTGCGACGTTTGACTTTACCAGCGAAATCCACTTCCAATGTAAATAAATCGCAGACTGTCTGCCATGCTTGATAACTTGAAAACTAGCACTTGAAACTAGCATACTCAACAATGCTCTACAAAATGTGACTTACACGGATGGAAAACATTGGCCCGACGTAACACCCAGCACCCCTTCTACGGGCGTGTGGGGGGAGGTTGTTGAAATGTAACATCCAATCAAAATCTTGCCACTGGGAGCCAGCAGACCATTCAAACGGTTTTTGCAGTACAAAATTCTCCAGAACTCTAAGGGAGGCACGACAACCGACGTGATTTTGGAGGTATGGCAACCGAGACTAGGGTTATCCGAACAACGCAACCTGTCACATTATGCAATTGATGGTTAAATTAACCCATGTTTGGGTAATCTGAACAGCACAACATGTAGGGTGAATTACACAACCTTATACATTATGTTGACGTTCAAAGCAATGTGGATTTCCATAGGTATTTTTTATCACCCACAACCTGTATGCACAATAAGTGCCAGGATTGGGAGAAAATTTGAGACTACCTAAATCATCTAAACTGGAACAACCGTTTCAGTAACGGGTAAAATAAATCCAAGTAACATATTGGATCAGTTAAAAAAATGTATGTCATTTATATTTGAGAAGCATAAGATTAATTAATCAATCAATCTACATGCAAAAACATAGATATTGAAACAAACAATTCTTAAAATATACCTGCAATAGAGAATGCTGGGAAATATGCTAATGATGGCTGTGGTTTTGGTTAAACTGGTTATTAACACCAACACTGGGTTATTTTACACCGATGAGTGTTAATTTATCACTTACAGAATTAATTATGTTGAGAGTGTAGGCTCTCAAAATAAGGCCTTATGAAATACGTATTGTGTTAAATAATTACATTTTAATGATAACATATTCGCTCCGGATCTCACTTGGTGTATTCCAGTGGTCACCAACCTTTTCTGTGTCAAGATCAAGATCAAAATGCAAGCCAAGATCTACCGCTCAGATTAGTTTAAATCATGATTTTAAAAAAGTATAAAGCCTATGCAGCATTAACCAATTAAAAACAGTTATGTAGCAGTGAGGTTTGTGCAGTAGGCTGTAGGCCTACTGCCTATGGAGTTGGAGTGAGTAGTCATGCTGTACTTCGCTCTGTAGATAATATGACACACATTACATTACAATGGAACGATTTTATTAGTGTAATGTTAGCTAGCTACATAGTTCTCTTTGTATCAAAGATAAAGGTGTAGTATAGAGAAACTATCGAGGTTAGCTAGCCAGCTACATTCGTTCGCAGCGACGCCGTTTTTCAAACAAAGTCAACACCGCAGCCATTGCTAGCTAGCCAACACTACCAGCTAGCAGTACTGTAGCAACTAAATACAATATAATTTTAGCCAGCTACATTCGTTAGCTGTGACGCCCGTTTTCAAACAAAGTCAACACCGCAGCCATTGCTAGCTAGCCAACACTACCAGCTAGCAGTACTGTAGCAACTAAATACAATATAATTTTAGCCAGCTACATTCATTTGCTTCGACACCGTTTTTCAAACAAAGTCAACACCGCAGCCATTGCTAGCTAGCCAACACTACCAGTTAGCAGTACTGTAGCAACTAAATACAATATAATTTTAGTCAATGAGAATTTTGCAACGTAAAGCTTCACTTTCTGAACATTCGAGATGTGTAGTCCACTTGTGTAGCTAGCATGACTGACTTTGTGCTAGCTAGCCAACGTTTAATTATTTCTGCGTTATGAAAGGAACTAGACACGGACACGAATGATCTGTTTAGTGTGTTAACACACTATTGGTAGTTTGTTGTAACCAATTATTGGTGCTAAACCGTGTGTTATTGGATGCTAGCATGCTAGTTAGCTATGGCGTCATAGGATACGGTGCCCTGGGCGGTTTTCACGGAAGAATACTGTACCAAGTTAGCTAGCTCAATAAACTAAGTTAGTGTCTATTCCTAGAAAACATTGAACCGCTGTAGTTTACAACAATTATAATTTCTAAAGTGGAAGTTGGGAGAGTTATATTTGAGTGTTTCAGTGAAACGTAAGTGAGGGAGGCCCTGCTCTCTCGCTTCCCCAGATGTTTAGTTAATTTTATTCCGATCTCTTTTGCATTATTGTAGCCTTTTCTGTAGCCTGTCAACTATGTGTCTGTCTATCCCTGTTCTCTCCTCTCTGCACAGGCCATACAAACGCTTCACACCACGTGGCTGTTGCCACTCTAATCTGGTGGTCCCTGCGCGCACAACCCATGTGGAGTTCCAGGTCTCCGGCAGCCTCTGAAACTGCCGTTCTGCGGCCAACAAGGCAGAGTTAATCTCAGCCTATACTACCCTCCAGTCCCTCGACTTCTTGGCGCTGACGGAAACATGGATTACCACAGAAAACACTGCTACTCCTAATGCTCTTTCCTCGTCTGATCATGTGTTCACGCATACCCAGAGAGAATCTGGTCAGCATGGCGGTGGCACAGGAATCCTCATCTCTCCCAAGTGGACATTCTCTCTTTTCACCCTGACCCATCTGTCTATCTCCTCATTTGAATTCCATGCTGTCACAGTCACTAGCCCATTCAAGCTTAACATCCTTATCATTTATCGCCCTCCAGGTTCCCTTGGAGAGTTCATCAATGAGCTTGACGCCTTCATAAGTTCCTTTCCTGAGGATGGCTCACCCCTCACAGTTCTGGGTGACTTTAACCTCCTTACGTCTGCCTTTGACTAATTTCTCTCTGCCTCCTTTCCACTCCTTTCCTCTTTTGACCTCACCCTTTCCCCTCCTCTCTTCTCCAGACCATTTCCGGAGATCTTCTCCCTTACCTCACCTCGCTCATCAACTCATCCTTGACCGCTGGCTATGTCCCTTCTGTCTTCAAAATGCGAGAGTTGCACCCCTCCTCAAAAAACCTACACCTACCTACACTCCGATGTCAAGAACTACAGACCAGTATCCCTTCTTTCTCTTCTCTCCAAAACTCTTGAGCGTGCCGTCTCTAGCCAACTCTCCTGCTATCTCTCTCAGAATTACCTTCTTGATCCAAACCAGTCAGGTTTCAAGACTGGTCATTCAACTGAGACTGCTCTTCTCTGTGTCACAGAGGCTCTCTGCACTGCTAAAGCTAACTCTCTCTCCTCTGCTCTTATCCTTCTAGACCTATCTGCTTCCTTTGATACTGTGAACAATCAGATCCTCCTCTCCACCCTCTCCGAGTTGGGCATCTCCGGCACTGCCTGACAGGTCTCTCCTACCAGGTGGCGTGGCGAGAATCTGTCTCCGCACCACGTGCTCTCACCACTGGTGTCCCCCAGGGCTCAGTTCTAGGCCCTCTCCTATTCTCTCTATACACCAAGTCACTTGGCTCTGTCATATCCTCACATGGTCTCTCCTATCATTGCTACGCAGACGACACACAATTAATTTTCTCCTTTCCCCCTTCTGATAACCAGGTGGCGAATCGCATCTCTGCATGTCTGGCGGACATATCAGTGTGGATGTCGGATCACCACCTCAAGCTGAACCTCGGCAAAACGGAGCTGCTCTTCCTCCCGGGGAAGGACTGCCCACTCCATGATCTCGCCATCACGGTTGACAACTCCATTGTGTCCTCCTCCCAGAGTGCAAGGAACCTTGACGTGACCCTGGACAACACCCTGTCGTTCTCAGCCAACATCAAAGCGGTGACCCGATCCTGCAGGTTCATGCTCTACAACATTTGCAGAGTACGACCCTATCTTACACAGAAAGCGGCACAGGTCCTAATCCAGGCACTTGTCATCTCCCGTCTGGATTACTGCAACTCGCTGTTGGCTGGGCTCCCTGCCTGTGCCATTAAACCCCTACAACCTATCCAGAACGCTGCAGCCCGTCTGGTGTTCAACCTTCCCAAGTTCTCTCATGTCACCCCCCCCCCCCCCCCTCTCCCCCACACAAAAAAAAGGGTGGTTGTCCCACTGGCTATCCTAAGTTGAATACACTAATTTGTAAGTCGCTCTGGATAAGAGCGTCTGCTAAATGACTTAAATGTAAATGTAAAATTAACACTGCATACTGGCTATGCTTGAATTACCCTGCCAATGTTGTTCTTCTCAAACCAATTTTAAATTAAATGTGTTGTATTACTTGTGAGGCACAGCTGAGTGAGCATAATTATTTGCTTTTTGTTTGGCCTGCATCTGATGGTCACTCTGAGGGGAGGGAGGGAGCAGCGGTGAGGCTGCCTCTCACCGGACTCACCGTCCCTCTGCTCTCCCTCCCTCCCTCCCTCTGCTGAGCAAAAGGGACACGGTCTTCCAGCTGATGGCGAAACTCAAGTCGCACTGCATTATTTCTGCCTCATGCACCAATTCATGTTGTTACTCCTATGACCAGACAGTGAAATATTCCTCGATATTAAAAAAGACACAAGCCACTAATAATAACAATGCATGCTTATTGGAACACTTTGCTATACTCATTAATTGCAGCTGCAGTGCTGATTGTAACGTATATGGCAGTAGGGAGAATGCACATTTTATGGCTTATAAAAATGTTGAACAAAGTGTTTCACAGTGCTGAATAACAACTTAAAGCTATTTGCTGTATTCATTGTCCCTCTCTAGTCATGGTTTTAAAAGTTTAGAAATCTCACAGTATCAACTTCGCTGTGCGTTCAATGTTTCTTTTTACAATCTATGGCTCGAGGAAACTGTGCAGACAAGGTGATCTGAGCTATCTGATTGGCCAGCGGTAGGCCTATAGGTGCACTTGATTTGCTCTCTGAGCCTGCCAGGTAGGTTTTTACTTTCAGACACATGAAATGGGTCAAAATGGGAACACTCTGCCTTCCCAGAGCTATGGGTACTGAATCAAGTGCACTTAACACCAACAGCGCAAAATGATTAAAAAAAATATGAACACAAGGATTTGTCGTTGTTTTTTCTTTACATAAATGTCTGGTACTCAACTAGCAATGCCTTGGCGCTCAACCAGTAGACCACCATCAACCGGTTGATGACCGCTGAAAATTGATGAATTCAAGAGTCTACACTTTCAGTGTTAAATTTAACGCTGGAGAAATATGCTGTGTACCAGTTCTTCTTCATTCCTACAGGGGTGTTGAGATAATCAGGCTCCAGTCAGTCAGTCTATGGGTCTGACACATCTTTGACGCTTCTTCCCCCAGCAGACTCACAACCACGTCAAACCCAGTCAGTCAGTTAGTTAGTTAACCTCCTACAGCACAGCAGGTCTAATCAATCAGAATGGAAAAATACTTTACCCACATCCAACATCCAACGGATTGAGGAATGTCTGCATGTGTTTTAAAAAGCTACACACTAAATAAATAATGGTTCTAAACATTACCAGATAAGGATTATTTGGCTTGTAACCATAGCAGAACCCTTTTTGGTGCTACATAGAACCCTTTTTTAAACATTCAATAAAGAACCATGCTCATAAGGTTCTAAATGGAACCTGTATGGTGCTATAAAGAACCCTTTGCTAAGGTTCTAAAAAAAACATTAAAAAAGTTCTATATAGCACCAAAAAAGGGTTCCGCTATGGTTACAACCCTTTATGTGTCACGAGTTACAAAGCCAGAACCCAGAAGCAGACCAGGACAAGGTAAGTTGAAACGAAGGTGAGTGTTTATTTACAAATTCAAGAGTGATGCTGAATAATCCAGGGAACAGAGCGGGCGGCGTTGATTAGTTGTTGGGGTGCAGTGGTTGATCCAATCATGGCTCGGCAGCCGCCGACCACCAGGCAGAGGTTGGATGAAGGTTCCGGACGAGTGACTGCAGATGGAACAAAACGGAGGTAAGTAAACAACAAACCAACAAGGTGCAAAACAACAAAACTAACGCTAGAAGCTCTAAGACTGATACTCTGGTAAACCTACTGTTCATGGCTAACGATCCGGCAGGGAATGGATGTTAGGCCAGAGCCTAAGAAGGGTGATGATCAGGACCAGGTGTGCAGATTGCTGATGGGATGCAGGTGCGGAAATCAAGAGAGCTCCCCGGAGCGTTCCAGAACCCTCGGGAAACTGGAGATCACGAGCAGAAAAACTAGTCCACAGACAGGACCCGACTCAGACTGCCGGGATCGTTACAGTAGCCCCCTCCGGCCAAACGCCACCGGGCGGACTCCCGGAGCGCCAGGATGGAGGCGGTAGAAGTCACGGATGAGGTCAGCATCTAGGATCTGTCGCCGCGGAATCCAACTCCTCTCTTCAGGACCATACCCCTCCCAGTCCACGAGATACTGGAAACCCCGGCCCCGCCGTCTGGAATCCATGATGCGTCGCACCGTGTAGGCAGGACCACCTCCGATCATCCGAGGAGGAGGAGGAGGAGGCGGAGGAGGCAACAGAGGACTGAGGAAAACAGGCTTGAGGCAGGAGACATGAAAGGTGGGATGGACTCTGAGCGTCCTCGGGAGTTTGAGTCGAACTGCCACCGGATTGATCACCTTCTCCACCACAAACGGACCAATGAACTTCGGTAACAACTTCCTAGACTCAGTCCGTAAAGGAAGATCCCGTGTGGCCACCAGACCCTATCTCCGATGGTATAGGTGGGAGCGGGGATCCGGCGACGATTCGCCTGGAGCTGATACCGGTCCGAAACTCTAAGGAGTGCCTTTCTGGCCCGATGCCAGGTCCGGTGGCAGCAGCGAATATGGGCCTGAACAGAAGGCACTGAGAGCTCCTTCTCCTGAGAAGGGAACAAGGGAGGTTGGTAGCCATACAGGCACTGGAAGGGAGACATCCCAGTGGCAGATGTAGGGGAGAGTATTGTGGGCATACTCAACCCAAGGCAACTGAGAGACCCAGGAGGTGGGGTTGGAAGAGGCCAGGCAGCGTAGCGTGGATTCCATCTTCTGGTTGGCTCTCTCCGCCTGACCATTGGATTGGGGGGTGAAAACCAGATGTGAGACTGACTGTAGCTCCAATGGCCAAACAGAAGGACTTCCAGACAGCAGAGGTAAACTGAGGGCCACGGTCGGAAACGATATCACTGGGCAAACCGTGGACCCTGAAAACCTCCCTAACCAGGATCTCGGACGTCTCCGAGGCAGAGGAAGCTTGGCAATTGGCACAAAGTGGGCGAACTTGCTGAATCTGTCCACGATAGTCAGAACGACCGTGTTCCCCTCAGAAGCGGGCAACCCAGTGACAAAGTCCAGGGCCAGATGCGACCATGGTCGCGGGGAATAGGAAGGGGGTGAAGTAGTCCAGAGCTGGGCCGATTGGTACTCTTATTCTGCGCACACACTGGACAGGCAGCAACATAACCCCGAGTATCCTCGGCCATGGCGGCCACCAAAACGTCTGCGAAGAAACGCCATCGTCCGAGCCACGCCAGGGTGACAAGCCATCTTGCTGGCGTGGGACCATTTGAGGACCGCAGGGACGAACCCGACTCGGGGCACAAACAACCGACCCGGGTGGACCGTTACGGGACCGGGCTGCGTCCGAAGGGCCGCCATCACCTCCTCCTCAATCTTCCACCTAACAGCTCCCACGACGCAGTTCCGGGGGAGAATTGTCTCGGTCTTGGACCCACTCTCCTCCGTCTTGGAGAACATCCGAGACAAAGGCGTCCGCCTTGCCGTTCTTAGATCCAGGTCGGAGCGTCAGGGAAAAAATTGAATCGTCCGAAAAACAACGACCACCTGGCCTGACGGGGTTGAGGCGTCTAGCCGATTGCACGTAAGCAAGATTCTTGTGGTCAGTCCAGACAATAAAGCGGTTGCTCCGCCCCCTCCAACCAGTGGCGCCACTCCTCCAAGGCAAGTTTCACCGCGAGAAGCTCCCGAGTTACCCACATCGTAATTCCTCTCCGCAGGCGAAAGCGACGAGTAGTAGGCGCAGGGATGGAGTTTACTGTCCGTGGAGCATCGCTACGACAGGATGGCGCTAACTCCCACATCAGACGCGTCCACTTCAACGGCGAACTGACGGGCCGTGTCGGTTGAGAGAGAATCGGTGCGTTGGTGAATCGCCTCTTCAAATCCAGAAAGCGCTCGATCCGCCTCCGGATTCCACTTGAAGCTCCTGATACTGGAAGTCAAGGCAGTTAACGGAGGCGGCCACACGGCTGTAATCCCGGATGAATCTGCGGTAGAAATTCGCAAACCCCAAAAATCTCTGGAGCTGCAATCTCGTACCGGGCTGGGCCCATTCCAGAACCGCTCTAACCTTCTCCTGGTCCATCCTAATCTCTCCCCTGGAGATGATGTACCCGAGAAAGGATGTCGTGTGGGCGTGAAACTCGCACTTCTCGGCCTTCACGAACAGGCGATTCTCCAACAATCGCTGCAGAACCTGCCGGACATGCTGGACGTGGTGGAAGGTTCGCTTCGAGAAAGATCAGAATGTCATCCAGATAAACAAACACAAAGAGACCGATCATATCTCTCAGGGCGTCGTTCACCATACTCTGGAATACCGCTGGAGCATTGGTCAGTCCAAACGGCATCACCTGATACTCGAAGTGACCCATCGGTGTATTGAAACCCGTCAACCACTCGTCTCCCTCTCTGATCCGGACCATGTGATACGCATTGCGTAGGTCTAGCTTGGTGAACACCGTAGCACCCTGTAAGGAGTCGAAGGCAGAACTCATCAAGGGCAGGGGATACTTGTTCTTGACCGTGATGTCATTCAACCCCCGATAATCAATAACGGTCGAAGAGAGCCATCCTTCTTACCCACAAAGAAGAATCCTGCCCCCAGGGGGTGATGACGAGGGACCGAACGAGACCAGCAGCTAGGGACTCCTTGATGTAGGTCTCCAAAGCCTCACGTTCAGGGCGGGAGATACTGTATAACCTTCCCTTGGGGTAGACAGCTCCAGGGAACAGGTTGATGGCACAATCATATGGTCGGTGGGGAGGGAGTGACAGAGCCTTCTGCTTACTGAACACTTCCCCCAAATCGTGATATGTCTCGGGAACCAGGGACAAATCTGGGGGGTTTAGCCTCAATCACCTGACTGGGAACCGAATGGGGACAGGCAGTCTTGAGACAGTTAGCATGACAATCAAGGCTCCAACTCGTTACCTTGCCCGTCACCCAATCGAACGTGGGATTGTGTTCCTTCAGCCAGGGGTATCCAAGGACCAGAGGAACATGGGAAGACGGCAGAATGAAGAATGAAATCATCTCCGAATGATTCCCCGACAACAGCATCTTAACCGGTTCAGTCCTCATCGTGATACGTGCCAGACTACTGCCGTTCAGAGTGGTCGCTTCAATGGCTTCCGGCAATTGCTCCTTGGAAAGCCCCAGCTGTTCCACCAACTCGGCATCAAGAAAGCTTCCGCCGGCACCTGAATCGATAAAAGCGTTAATCGCTAAGCTCTGATTCCTGTTCACAAGGGTAGCCGGGAAACGGGGGTCTGACAGAGTATTGAGAGGTCGAAACTGGCTCGCTAAAAGTCCTCCCAACTTTAGCGAGCCGCGCAGTTTGACGACCGCCGGGAACAGGTGGCGGGTAATGTCCCGAACCACCACAGTAGAGGCAACAGTTAGTCCCTACGTCTGAGTTGGCGTTCCTCCTTGGTTAACCCGTGCCGCCCTACTTGCATTGGTTCGAATCGGGAGACAGGACCTCTCCACTAATCCTGTGTGGTGGACGATGATCGGCGTATTCTGGTCCAATCCCCGACCCGACTGGAACCTGAGAAGCTGATCGATTGGACGGACCCCATTGCTTCTCCCTCCTTCGGCTCTCGGACTCGATTATCCACCCGAATAGACAAGGCTACCAAGCTGTCCAGGTCACTAGGCTCCGGATAGGAGATCAACTCATCCTTGAGCTGCTCCGACAGACCCTGGTAAAAGGCCGCTTGCAGAGACTCCTCATTCCACCCACTCTCCACAGCCAACGTCTTGAACTCGATCACGAAGTCGGCCACGCTGCGAGTTCCTTGGTGAAGCGAAAACAGGCGCCTGGCTGCGTCCCTCCCTCGGACGGAATGGTCGAAAAGCTTCCTCATCTCGGCCGTGAACCCCCTGGTATGAAGCCATGCAGGGGTCTTGTCGTTCCCAAACGGCTGAAGCCCACTCCAGCGCTCGACCACGCAGCAACTCCAATCACAAAGGCTATCCTAGCCTTGTCTGTGCATAAGAGTAGGGCTGTAGATCGAACACTAACCCACACTGCATAAGGAAAGAACGGCATCTTCCCAGCTCCCCCTCATATTTATCCGGCGTCGGAACCTTGGGCTCACGGGAAGGACACCGCTCCAGGCGCGGCAGGCGAGATGGGTGAAACCGGTAGTGGATCCTCCACCGGAAACTTGCGCTGGTTCTGGACCTCCGTCAGACCGGTAGAAAGGTTCGAACTGCCACGCGATCTCCTGTAGCTCCGTGCTATGATGGCCCAACATCTTCTCCTGATGGGTAATGGCATGGCGAACAGAGTCCAGGTCCGCTGGGTTCATTACTGGCCGGATCGTTCTGTCACGAGTTACAAAGCCAGAACCCAGAAGCAGACCAGGACAAGGTAAGTTGAAACGAAGGTGAGTGTTTATTTACAAATTCAAGAGTGATGCTGAATAATCCAGGGAACAGAGCGGGCGGCGTTGATTAGTTGTTGGGGGTGCAGTGGTTGATCCAATCATGGCTCGGGCAGCCGCCGACCACCAGGCAGAGGTTGGATGAAGGTTCGGACGAGTGACTGCAGATGGAACAAAACGGAGGTAAGTAAACAACAAACCAACAAGGTGCAAAACAACAAAACTAACGCTAGAAGCTCTAAGACTGATACTCTGGTAAACCTACTGTTCATGGCTAACGATCCGGCAGGGAATGGATGTTAGGCCAGAGCCTAAGAAGGGTGATGATCAGGACCAGGTGTGCAGATTGCTGATGGGATGCAGGTGCGGAAATCAAGAGAGCTCCCCGGAGCGTTCCAGAACCCTCGGGAAACTGGAGATCACGAGCAGAAAAACTAGTCCACAGACAGGACCCGACTCAGACTGCCGGGATCGTTACATTATGGGGTTATATAGAACCCTTTTTTATGGTTCCTTATAGAATCTTTATGGAGAAAGGTTCTACATTTATAAAGAACCTTTCTCAATCTGAAAGGTTCTTTGTAGATGCTTTTTGAAGAACCATACATGTTTTTTTTTATTCTGACCAGCCATATTACATTGTTAAAATTCCATAGGCGTTATTATTGTGTTAATTAACAAGTTGAATCAAGTGAGCTACCTCTGGAGCAGCTGGGAGTCCCTGAGGAGAGAATTGAGAACCACTGACTGATTTAGTCAACCGTTCTCAATCAACACGAGGCCATATGTGAGTCTTTCACAACACACCGTCACTGGCCATAGTCATACACAATATGTAATAGCATGACACAACACATTAGATAATCTGGAATGACACTCTCACTCACAGTTGCACAAAAAGAGCTGTGAGCAAACCTTTATTAATGTTTACTCTGAAAAGTCATACGATTCTACGTTTTTTTGATTATCTGAACAGCATATCGTTAGAATTAACTGAATTCCGTCTTGTTATTGGGACAGACATTAATGCCATTTTGGACATGCGGGTAAAATCGAATAAGACCAACTAAAATCCACACGCATTATTTCCATGTTACTCCTCCCAGTCGTTTACTGGCCAACAAGCTACGCACTAATGATCAATTAGTTGATATAGCAACTATTGAATCTGAAACAGGGGAATTACAGTGCCTTTAGAAAGTATTCACACCCCTTGATTTCTTTCACATTTTGTTGTGTTACAAAGTGGGACTAAAATGGATTTAATTGTCTTATTTTATTTTAATTTATTTTACCTGTACAAAGAGAAAGAAAAATTCTAACATTTGTAAAAAAAAAAAATATTAACAATAAAACACTAGATAAGCACTAGATAATTATTCAACCCCTTGAGTCAATATATGTTAGAATCACCTTTGGCAGCGATTACAGCTCTGATTCTCTAAGAGCTTTCCACACCTGGATTGTGCAACATTTGCCCATTATTATTTTCGAAATTCTTCAAGCTCTGTCAAATTGGTTGTTGATCATTGCTAGACAACCACTTTCAGCCATAGTTTTTCAAGCAGATTTAAGTAAAAAACTAACTCGGCCACTCAGGAACAATCACTGTCTTCTTGGTAAACAACTCCAGTGTAGATTTGGTCTTGTGTTTTAGGTTATTGTCCTGCTGAAAGGTGAATTAATCTTCCAGTGTCTGATTAAAAACAGACTGAACAAGATTTTCCTCTAGGATTTTGACTGTTTTTAGCTCAATTGCATTTCCTTTTTATTCTGAAAAACACCCCATTCCTTAAAGGTCATGAACTGTCAAAATCATGTATTTTATGAAATTGGATGATATTTGAAGGAAACCAGATCAAAGTATGAAATATGACTGTTGCTTCTACATTTATCAAGTTCAATCATAAAGGTACTGGTCCCTCCACCATGTCAAACATTTGGATTCATTGTTAAGGGGACAAGATGACATCACCTTAATTCTCACTTTAATACATCAATGGTAACGTGATATTCTCTCCCTATTTTAAATAAGTACGCTTGTAAGCAACTCGGAAGGCTTTAGAGGGTTGGTTTAGTTGACAGTACTCTATGGTAAATTTGACTGGGGTTCAGCAAATATAATTTTAAAAAATGGTCTAATTTAAAAAAAAAGGTATCCTACTGTCTCTGTGGTGAATAACATTTGTTTGTAATGATTTCTGGGTGTTGGAGCATGAGTAATTCATTTAGACTCAGGCTGTAACACAACAAAATGTGGAAACAGTCAAGGGGTTATAAATACTTTCTGAATGTGCTGTACTATCAGAACCTACATTAATCAAAGATTATCCTGCTCTATAAAGAGGGAAAGAGAGTGATACCTAGTCAGTTGTACAACTGAACGCATTCAACTGAAATGTGTCTTCCGCATTTAACCCAAACCCTCTGAACTGTACACCTATGATTGTAAATCCACACCAAGCCAGACTAAGTCCTTTCTAAAATAATTAAGAACCCTTCTTCTCTCAACAGAGGAAGCCACCTCGCTGAGAGCCCAAATCTCTCTCAATTAACTTAAAAGCGCATTGGATAGCATTAATAAAGGCAAATCACCCCGATGGGACGGTATTCCCCCTGAGGTCTATTTAAAAATGTGGAATCAAGTAATAATAATAGTATAATATGCCATTTAGCAGACACTTTTATCCAAAGCGACTTATAGTCATGTGCGCATACATTTTTACGTATGGGTGGTCCCGGGGATCGAACCCACTACCCTGGTGTTACAAGCGCCATGCTCTACCAATTGAGCTACAGAGGACCAAGTAGCTCAACTATTGCCTGAAATTATTAAAACAGCCGTTCACAAAGGTTCATTTGGGAGATATGTGAATACAGCACTAATTTTCCATTTAAAATTAAATAAAGGTAAGGATGCCACCTAGTGTTCTCACTATCGCCCCCTAGCTTTGATAAACACAGATGTTCAACTGTTTTTCCAAAATGTTGTCGTCCCTTCTTGAGACTTACTTACCCAAATGGGTCCACACGGACCAAAGTGGGTAAAACGATTATCCTCGAATAACCTCCATCGATTATTACATCTTAACAGCAGTTCCTTGGGCTGTATTATCTCGCCATGCAGAAAAGCTTTTGATAGACTAGAATGGACAGATCTCTGGTCTGTCTTGGAACATATGGGAATTGGCTCCAATTTCATTAATATGATTAAAATGCTACTGTATATGCCAATCCCTCAGCCATAGTTATAACAGGCTAAATCTGCTCTGTTCAGAATCACTAGAAGCAGCAGACAAGGTGATCCAATTTCTCTGCTATTTTTATTCTGCGTGGAACCCCTGGTCCAGGCAATTCATCAATCGAAGGAAATAACACAAATTTCCCTAAAATCTACTGATCACTTCATCGCATTGTACACAGACAATATTTTACTATATTAGACAAATGTATTTCAATCGCACCCAAACGCATTGAAGATCCTAGATGAATTCAGCTTAATCTCAAATTAATCGAACCTAATCAGCTGTCACGGTTTCGGCCGAGGCTGCTCCTCCTCCTGGTTCGGGCAGGCTTCGGCGGTCGTCGTCCCCGGAGTACTAGCTGCCACCGATCTATGTTTCATGTTTGTTTGGTTTTGTCTTGATGTTGTACACCTGTGTCTTGTTAGTCCTCGTTAGTGTCCTATTTAGTTCTCGTTGTGTGTGTTTGTCTTTGTGTGTGATTGCTCTTCTGTTTCGTGTTAGAGCTACGTACTTCCCTCCAGTGTTTTGGAGAGGTTTTTCGCACATGTTAGTGCGCGTTTGTTTGCGCCTGTGTGCGCCGTTATTTCGCCTTCGGGCTTATTGTGCTTATTTTCTACGTGAATATTGCACTAAAGTCTTTTGGACTGAGCTTCTGCGTCCTGCGCTTGATTCATGCACCACACCCACCTTCAGCACCCCTTGACAGAATCACACACCAAAATGGAATCAGCAGGATCTGCAGTTACGCCTGAGTCGCTCGAGGAGCATGTTCGCGGTCAAGATGACCAGATACAACAACTGGGGACCGCTCTACAGGACGTCATCAACACCCTGCACCGATGGGAGGCCAGCGGGGTACCCACACCTCCACCTACCCTGCCAACCCCATCGGCCGGTCCACCAGTCCCAGGTCCGGAACCCAGGGGGATTCGGCTCTCTCTCCCGAGGGCATATGACGGTACAGCTGCCGGGTGTCAGGGGTTCCTCCTGCAGGTGGAGCTCTACCTGGCCACTGTACACCCGGTGCCCTCGGGACACGAGAGCGTTTCCGCCCTCATCTCCTGTCTCACGGGCAAGGCGTTGGAGTGGGCTAACGCCGAGTGGAGGAAGATGGACGCCAACACCATCTCCTATGCCGGGGGAGCGTCTAGTCCACCTGAGACAGGGGAGGAGGAGCGCACAGGCGTTTGCTCTAGAGTTCCGGACTCTAGCGGCGGACGCAGGGTGGAATGAACGGGCCCTCATCGACCATTTTCGATGTAGCCTACGGGAGGGCGTTCAACGTGAGTTGGCCTGCGGGATACCCATCTCACCTTCGACCAGTTGGTCGATATGTCCATCCGTCTGGACACCCTGCTGGCCACCCGTGGGCGTCCCGAGGGGGTCCGTCCATTCCGCCCTCCGGCCCTCCGGGCCGAGCCCTGGAGCTCGGGGGTGCGGCGCTGAGAAAGGAGGAGGAGGAGCCCGAGGGGGCCTGTCTCCTGCACCAAGTGCGGTCGTGGAGGGCACACTGCGGCCAGGTGCTGGGGAGGGTTCTCCCGGGGGAGAAGACAACAGGCCACGCACTGGGGGGGCCTCCCAGGTGAGTAGACGTCCCACTTACCCAGAGCTTTCTGTTGCACACTTTTGTATACCTGTGTGTTTTCCACAGGTTGCACCTCATTCCCAGCATAAGGCGCTAGTAGATTCAGGCGCAGCTGGGAATTTTGTTGATCAGAAGTTTTGTTTAGATTTAAGGATCCCTCTCATACCTGTTGACAAACCTTTTCCCGTTCATGCCTTAGATAGCCGCCCGTTGGGGTCGGGGTTGATTAGGGAGATCACAGCACCACTTAGGATGTGTGCGCAGGGGGGTCATGAAGAGACTATACAGCTGTATTTGATCGACTCTCCTGCGTACCCAGTGGTGCTGGGAATTCCCTGGTTAAGCACCCATAACCCTGCTATTTCGTGGCAACAGAGGGCTCTCGATGGGTGGTCTGCTCAGTGCGAGGGGCGATGTCTGGGTGTTTCCGTGGGGGTGACTTCGGTGGAAAGTCCAAAACAAGTGCCCGCACTGCACATTCCGCCTGAATATGGGGATTTAGCTCTCGTGTTTAGTAAAACTAGGGCGATGCAGTTGCCTCCTCATAGACAGAAGGATTGATTGTCTCTGGCTGCGTTGACGATGCATGCCATATGATAAGCTGCTAAATAGATTCAGAGAGCTGATATACTGAGAGAGAGAGTGTGACAATCAAATACAACAGATTGGAGATCTTACAACTAGACAAAAAGGAAATGTTCATTCCAGAATACAACACAGAAACACAGACACATTAGAGACAGAGCCTCTTCCCCTCTTTATCGCAGGATTGTGAAATGTTGACATGAGTTAATTTTGAATAATAATTTAACAATTAAAACAAATGTACAAATGAGCTAACTCGTATGTAAAGATTAAACATCTTAGTCTAAACTACTGTACATTAGATCATTGAGTTGTAACAAGTAGCTATTATTGCTACATGTTAAAACATAATTTTCAGGTGAACAACAAAAGAACCCATAGCATTTAGGATATGCCCTTAGTCTCTTGGGACATTGATTGGGACCTCTCTTTATCTGGAAACAGACTTTCACTTTCTGAGGACAGAAAACAACACAAAGCAACAGACTCCATTATTAAATTAGACAGCACTGACTATTATGTTGCTATTATCTCTCTGTGCTCAAAGGTTTCCCCTCTAGGGAATCTTTTCATAATGTCCCACAAAATGACCTGCCATAACCAGTAGGGTCGGTGCTATCCGTGATCCTTGGGATGTCCCTACCCTAAACCCTAACATTAACCTCTACCTTAACCTTAACCCTTACCTAACCTTAACCCTTACCTTAACCATTTTAAATTTCAACTTCAATGGGGGGTAGGGATGTCCGAAGGATCCCGGATCTATCCAGTAGCCTACACTCTCCCTTTACTGACAGCTGGAGCTGCAATTTAACCCTCTTCCATGGCTGTTATCTACAAATGCATTTGGAGACTTGGTTTTAAATTTTCAATGATTAAATCAAGATACAGTAGCTAGCTAATAGGAAGTTAGCTAGCGGATTACATTTAATTCACTTAGATACACAGTGTGTAAAGTTAGTTAGCTAGCTAGCAGCTCAGTTGAGGTAGCCTACAAAGTGGCCTACTGTAGCCAGCTAGCTAGCTAGCTAATAATACATTGTGTTTTAACATTTAAAACATGTATTTACTTACTTTAATAGGTTCTCCCACGGCCTCCATTTTTTGGGGTCCTTACAAAAACAAAATAATGGGCAATCTTCACGATTTATTGGGTGTAGCAAAGCGCAGCCAGCCACCATGTGGACGAATTGAGACAAGGCCAGAAGTTTGTGTGTCACCAGAGCAGTTTAGAAGGTGTTGCGACGTTTGACTTTACCAGCGAAATCCACTTCCAATGTAAATAAATCGCAGACTGTCTGCCATGCTTGATAACTTGAAAACTAGCACTTGAAACTAGCATACTCAACAACTCTCTACAAAATGTGACTTACACGGATGGAAAACATTGACGCACGTAACACACAGCACCCCTTCTACGGGCGTGTGGGGGAGGGTTGTTGAAATGTAACATCCAATCAAAATCTTGCCACTGGGAGCCAGCAGACCATTCAAACCGTTTTTGCAATACAAAATTCTCCAGAACTCTAAGGGAGGTGTGACAACCGACGTGATTTTGGAGGTATGGCAACCGAGACAACCTGTCACATTATGCAATTGATGGTTAAATTAACCCATGTTTGGGTAATCTGAACAGCACAACATGCAGGGTGATTCACACAACCTTATACATTATGTTGACTTTCAAAGCAATGTGGATTTCCATAGGTATTTTTTTGTCACCCACAACCCGTATGCACAATAAGTGCCAAGATTGGGAGAAAATTTGTGACTACCTAAATCATCTAAACTGGAACAACCGTTTCAGTAACGGGTGCAATAAATCCAAGTAACATATTGGATCAGTTAAAAAAATTGATGTCATTTATATTTGAGAAGCATAAGATTAATTAATCAATCAATCTACATGCAAAAACATAGATATTGAAACAAACAATTCTTAAAACATACCTGCAATTGAGCATGCTGGGAAATATGCTAATGATGGCCGTGGTTTTGGTTAAACTGGTTATTAACACCAACACTGGGTTATTTTACACCGATGAGTGTTAATTTATCACTTACAGAATTAATTATGTAAGTTGAGAGTGTAGGCCCTCAAAATAAGGCCTTATGAAATACGTATTGTGTTAAATAATTACATTTTAATGATAACATATTCGCTCCGGATCTCACTTGGTGTATTCCAGTGGTCACCAACCTTTTCTGTGTCAAGATCAAGATCAAAATGCAAGCCAAGATCTACCGCTCAGATTAGTTTAAATCATGATTTAAAAAAAGTATAAAGCCTATGCAACATTAACCAATTAAAAACAGTTATGTAGCAGTGAGGTTTGTGCAGTAGGCTGTAGGCCTACTGCCTATGGAGTTGGAGTGAGTAGTCATGCTGTACTTCGCTCTGTAGATAATATGACACACATTACATTACAATGGAACGATTTCATTAGTGTAATGTTAGCTAGCTACATAGTTCTCTTTGTATCAAAGATAAAGGTGTAGTATAGAGAAACTATCGAGGTTAGCTAGCCAGCTACATTCGTTCGCAGCGACGCCGTTTTTCAAACAAAGTCAACACCGCAGCCATTGCTAGCTAGCCAACACTACCAGCTAGCAGTACTTTAGCAACTAAATACAATATCATTTTAGCCAGCTACATTCGTTCGCAGCGACGCCGTTTTTCAAACAAAGTCAACACCGCAGCCATTGCTAGCTAGCCAACACTACCAGCTAGCAGTACTGTAGCAACTAAATACAATATAATTTTAGCCAGCTACATTCATTTGCTTCGACACCGTTTTTCAAACAAAGTCAACACCGTAGCCATTGCTAGCTAGCCAACACTACCAGCTAGCAGTACTGTAGCAAATAAATACAATATAATTTTAGCCAGCTACATTCATTTGCTTCGACACCATTTTTCAAACAAAGTCAACACCGTAGCCATTGCTAGCTAGCCAACACTACCAGTTAGCAGTACTGTAGCAACTAAATACAATATAATTTTAGTCAATGAGAATTTTGCAACGTAAAGCTTCACTTTCTGAACATTCAAGATGTGTAGTCCACTTGTGTAGCTAGCATGACTGACTTTGTGCTAGCTAGCCAACGTTTAATTATTTCTGCGTTATGAAAGGAACTAGACACGGACACAAATGATCTGTTTAGTGTGTTAACACACTATTGTTAGTTTGTTGTAACCAATTATTGGTGCTAAACCGTGTGTTATTGGATGCTAGCATGCTAGTTAGCTATGGCGTCATAGGATACGGTGCCCTGGGTGGTTTTCACGGAAGAATACTGTACCAAGTTAGCTAGCTCAATAAACTAAGTTAGAGTCTATTCCTAGAAAACATTGAACCGCTGTAGTTTACAACAATTATAATTTCTAAAGTGGAAGTTGGGAGAGTTATATTTGAGTGTTTCAGTGAAACGTAAGTGAGGGAGGCCCTGCTCTCTCGCTTCTCCAGATGTTTAGTTAATTTTATTCCGATCTCTTTTGCATTATTGTAGCCTTTTCTGTAGCCTGTCAACTATGTGTCTGTCTATCCCTGTTCTCTCCTCTCTGCACAGGCCATACAAACGCTTCACACCACGTGGCTGTTGCCACTCTAATCTGGTGGTCCCTGCGCGCACAACCCACGTGGAGTTCCAGGTCTCCGGCAGCCTCTGGAACTGCCGTTCTGCGGCCAACAAGGCAGAGTTAATCTCAGCCTATACTACCCTCCAGTCCCTCGACTTCTTGGCGCTGACGGAAACATGGATTACCACAGAAAACACTGCTACTCCTACTGCTCTTTCCTCGTCTGATCATGTGTTCTCGCATACCCAGAGAGAATCTGGTCAGCATGGCGGTGGCACAGGAATCCTCATCTCTCCCAAGTGGACATTCTCTCTTTTCACCCTGACCCATCTGTCTATCTCCTCATTTGAATTCCATGCTGTCACAGTCACTAGCCCATTCAAGCTTAACATCCTTATCATTTATCGCCCTCCAGGTTCCCTTGGAGAGTTCATCAATGAGCTTGACGCCTTCATAAGTTCCTTTCCTGAGGATGGCTCACCCCTCACAGTTCTGGGTGACTTTAACATCCTTACGTCTGCCTTTGACTAATTTCTCTCTGCCTCCTTTCCACTCCTTTCCTCTTTTGACCTCACCCTTTCCCCTCCTCTCTTCTCCAGACCATTTCCGGAGATCTTCTCCCTTACCTCACCTCGCTCATCAACTCATCCTTGACCGCTGGCTATGTCCCTTCTGTCTTCAAAATGCGAGAGTTGCACCCCTCCTCAAAAAACCTACACCTACCTACACTCCGATGTCAAGAACTACAGACCAGTATCCCTTCTTTCTCTTCTCTCCAAAACTCTTGAGCGTGCCGTCTCTAGCCAACTCTCCTGCTATCTCTCTCAGAATGACCTTCTTGATCCAAACCAGTCAGGTTTCAAGACTGGTCATTCAACTGAGACTGCTCTTCTCTGTGTCACAGAGGCTCTCTGCACTGCTAAAGCTAACTCTCTCTCCTCTGCTCTTATCCTTCTAGACCTATCTGCTTCCTTTGATACTGTGAACAATCAGATCCTCCTCTCCACCCTCTCCGAGTTGGGCATCTCCGGCACTGCCTGACAGGTCTCTCCTACCAGGTGGCGTGGCGAGAATCTGTCTCCGCACCACGTGCTCTCACCACTGGTGTCCCCCAGGGCTCAGTTCTAGGCCCTTTCCTATTCTCTCTATACACCAAGTCACTTGGCTCTGTCATATCCTCACATGGTCTCTCCTATCATTGCTACGCAGATGACACACAATTAATTTTCTCCTTTCCCCCTTCTGATAACCAGATGGCGAATCGCATCTCTGCATGTCTGGCGGACATATCAGTGTGGATGTCGGATCACCACCTCAAGCTGAACCTCGGCAAAACGGAGCTGCTCTTCCTCCCGGGGAAGGACTGCCCACTCCATGATCTCGCCATCACGGTTGACAACTCCATTGTGTCCTCCTCCCAGAGTGCAAGGAACCTTGACGTGACCCTGGACAACACCCTGTCGTTCTCAGCCAACATCAAAGTGGTGACCCGATCCTGCAGGTTCATGCTCTACAACATTTGCAGAGTACGACCCTATCTTACACAGAAAGCGGCACAGGTCCTAATCCAGGCACTTGTCATCTCCCGTCTGGATTACTGCAACTCGCTGTTGGCTGGGCTCCCTGCCTGTGCCATTAAACCCCTACAACCTATCCAGAACGCTGCAGCCCGTCTGGTGTTCAACCTTCCCAAGCTCTCTCATGTCACCCCCCCACAAAAAAAAGGGTGGTTGTCCCACTGGCTATCCTAAGTTGAATACACTAATTTGTAAGTCGCTCTGGATAAGAGCGTCTGCTAAATGACTTAAATGTAAATGTAAAATTAACACTGCATACTGGCTATGCTTGAATTACCCTGCCAATGTTGTTCTTCTCAAACCAATTTTAAATTATATTTGTAAAAAAATTGTATTTGATCACCCTGGTAATAGACAATTTGTTGTATTACTTGTGAGGCACAGCTGAGTGAGCATAATTATTAGCATTTTTTTTTTATTGGACTGTCGGCCTGCATCTGATGGTCACTCTGAGGGGAGGGAGGGAGCAGCGGTGAGGCTGCCTCTCACCGGACTCACCGTCCCTCTGCTCTCCCTCCCTCCCTCCCTCCCTCTGCTGAGCAAAAGGGACACGGTCTTCCAGCTGATGGCGAAAACTCAAGTCGCACTGCATTATTTCTGCCTCATGCACCAATTCATGTTGTTACTCCTATGACCAGACAGTGAAATATTCCTCGATATTAAAAAAGACACAAGCCACTAATAATAACAATGAATGCTTATTGGAACACTTTGCTATACTCATTAATTGCAGCTGCAGTGCTGATTGTAACGTATATGGCAGTAGGGAGAATGCACATTTTATGGCTTATAAAAATGTTGAACAAAGTGTTTCACAGTGCTGAATAACAACTTAAAGCTCTTTGCTGTATTCATTGTCCCTCTCTAGTCATGGTTTTAAAAGTTTAGAAATCTCACAGTATCAACTTCGCTGTGCGTTCAATGTTTCTTTTTACAATCTATGGCTCGAGGAAACTGTGCAGACAAGGTGATCTGAGCTATCTGATTGGCCAGCGGTAGGCCTATAGGTGCACTTGATTTGCTCTCTGAGCCTGCCAGGTAGGTTTTTACTTTCAGACACATGAAATGGGTCAAAATGGGAACACTCTGCCTTCCCAGAGCTATGGCTACTGAATCAAGTGCACTTAACACCAACAGCGCAAAATGAATTAAAAAAATATGAACACAAGGCTTTGTCGTTGTTTTTTCTTTACATAAATGTCTGGTACTCAACTAGCAATGCCTTGGCGCTCAACCAGTAGACCACCATCAACCGGTTGATGACCGCTGAAAATTGATGAATTCAAGAGTCTACACTTTCAGTGTTAAATTTAACGCTGGAGAAATATGCTGTGTACCAGTTCTTCTTCATTCCTACAGGGGTGTTGAGATAATCAGGCTCCAGTCAGTCAGTCTATGGGTCTGACACATCTTTGACGCTTCTTCCCCCAGCAGACTCACAACCACGTCAAACCCAGTCAGTCAGTTAGTTAGTTAACCTCCTACAGCACAGCAGGTCTAATCAATCAGAATGGAAAAATACTTTACCCACATCCAACATCCAACTTGTTCCGGCGCTAGACAGAAAAACCAATGTAACGGATTGAGGAATGTCTGAATGTGTTTTAAAAAGCTACACACTAAATAAATAATGGTTCTAAACAGTAGCAGATAAGGATTATTTGGCTTGTAACCATAGCAGAACCCTTTTTGGTGCTACATAGAACACTTTTTTAAACATTCAATAAAGAACCATGCTCATAAGGTTCTAAATGGAACCTGTATGGTGCTATAAAGAACCCTTTGCTAAGGTTCTATAAAGAACCATTAAAAAAATTATATATAGCACCAAAAAAGGGGTCCGCTATGGTTACAAGCCAAATAATCCTTATCTGCTACTGTTTAGAACCATTATTTATTTAGTTTTACTTATTTAGTTTACTTTTTTATGGTTCTTTATAGAATCTTTATGGAGAAAGGTTCTACATTTATAAAGATCCTTTCTCAATCTGAAAGGTTCTTTGTATACGTTTTTGAAGAACCATGCAGGGTTTTTTATTCTGACCAGCCATATTACATTGTTAAAATTCCATAGGTGTTATTATTGTGTTAATTAACAAGTTGAATCAAGTGAGCTACCTCTGGAGCAGCTGGGGGTCCCTGATGAGAGAATTGAGAACCACTGACTGATTTAGTCAACCGTTCTCAATCAACACGAGGCCATATGTGAGTCTTTCACAACACACCGTCACTGGCCATAGTCATACACAATATGTAATAGCATGACACAACACATTAGATAATCTGGAATGACACTCTCACTCACAGTTGCACAAAAAGAGCTGTGAGCAAACCTTTATTAATGTTTACTCTGAAAAGTCATACGATTCTACGTTTTTTTGATTATCTGAACAGCATATCGTTAGAATTAACTGAATTCCGTCTTGTTATTGGGACAGACATTAATGCCATTTTGGACATCGAAATCGAATAAGACCAACTACAATCCACACGCATTATTTCCATGTTACTCCTCCCAGTCGTTTACTGGCCAACAAGCTATGCACTAATGATCAATTAGTTGATATAGCAACTATTGAATCTGAAACAGGGGAATTACAGTGCCTTTAGAAAGTATTCACACCCCTTGACTTTTTTCACATTTTGTTGTGTTACAAAGTGGGACAAAAATGGATTTAATTGTCTTATTTTATTTTAATTTATTTTACCTGTACAAAGAGAAAGAAAAATTCTAACATTTGTAAAAAAAAAATGTATTAACAATAAAACACTAGATAAGCACTAGATAATTATTCAACCCCTTGAGTCAATATATGTTAGAATCACCTTTGGCAGCGATTACAGCTCTGATTCTCTAAGAGCTTTCCACACCTGGATTGTGCAACATTTGCCCATTATTATTTTCGAAATTCTTCAAGCTCTGTCAAATTGGTTGTTGATCATTGCTAGACAACCACTTTCAGCCATAGTTTTTCAAGCAGATTTAAGTAAAAAACTAACTCGGCCACTCAGGAACAATCACTGTCTTCTTGGTAAACAACTCCAGTGTAGATTTGGTCTTGTGTTTTAGGTTATTGTCCTGCTGAAAGGTGAATTAATCTTCCAGTGTCTGATTAAAAACAGACTGAACAAGATTTTCCTCTAGGATTTTGACTGTGTTTAGCTCAATTGCATTTCCTTTTTATTCTGAAAAACACCCCATTCCTTAAAGGTCATGAACTGTCAAAATCATGTATTTTATGAAATTGGATGATATTTGAAGGAAACCAGATCAAAGTATGAAATATGACTGTTGCTTCTACATTTATCAAGTTCAATCATAAAGGTACTGGTCCCCTCCACCATGTCAAACATTTGGATTCATTGTTAAGGGGACAAGATGACATCACCTTAATTCTCACTTTAATACATCAATGGTAACGTGATATTCTCTCACCTATTTTAAATAAGTACCGCCTTGTAAGCAACATCGGAGAAGGCGTGTTGCAGAGGGGTGTGGTTTACGTAGCTAGACAGCTACTCTACTGGTGCCAAAATTTGACTGTAGGGTGTCGGCAAATATAATTTTTAAAAAATGGTCTAATTCACACACTTATCAAGAGAACATCCAAAGGTCATCCCTACTGTCTCTGATCTGGTGGACTCACTAAACACATGCTTCGTTTGTAAATGATGTCTGGGTGTTGGAGCATGAGTCAATTCAATCCATTTAGACTCTGGCTGTAACACAACAAAATGTGGAAACAGTCAAGAGGTTATAAATACTTTCTGAATGTGCTGTACTATCAGGACCCAAATTAATAAAATATTATCCTGCTCTATAAAGAGGGAAAGAGAGTGATACCTAGTCAGTTGTTCAACTGAACGCATTCAACTGAAATGTGTCTTCCGCATTTAACCCAAACCCTCTGGATCAGAACTGTACACCTCTGATTGTAAATCCACACCAAGCCAGACTAAGTCCTTTCTAAAATAATTAAGAACCCTTCTTCTCTCAACAGAGGAAGCCACCTCGCTGAGAGCCCAAATCTCTCTCAATTAACTTAAAAGCGCATTGGATAGCATTAATAAAGGCAAATCACCCCGATGGGACGGTATTCCCCCTGAGGTCTATTTAAAAATGTGGAATCAAGTAATAATAATAGTATAATATGCCATTTAGCAGACACTTTTATCCAAAGCGACTTATAGTCATGTGCGCATAAGTTTTTACGTATGGGTGGTCCCGGGGATCAAACCCACTACCCTGGTGTTACAAGCGCCATGCTCTACCAATTGAGCTACAGAGGACCAAGTAGCTCAACTATTGCCTGAAATTATTAAAACAGCCGTTCACAAAGGTTCATTTGGGAGATATGTGAATACAGCACTAATTTTCCATTTAAAATAAAATAAAGGTAAGGATGCCACCTAGTGTTCTCACTATCGCCCCCTAGCTTTGATAAACACAGATATTCAACTGTTTTTCCAAAATGTTGTCGTCCCTTCTTGAGACTTACTGACCCAAATTGGTCCACACGGACCAAAGTGGGTAAAACGATTATCCTCGGATAACCTCCATCGATTATTACATCTTAACACCAGCTCCTTGGGCTGGATTATCTCTCCATGCAGAAAAGCTTTTGATAGACTAGAATGGACAGATCTCTGGTCTGTCTTGGAACATATGGGAATTGGCTCCAATTTCATTAATATGATTAAAATGCTGCTGTATATGCCAATCCCTCAGCCATAGTTATAACAGGCTAAATCTGCTCTGTTCAGAATCACTAGAAGCAGCAGACAAGGTGATCCAATTTCTCTGCTGTTTTTATCCTGCGTGGAACCCCTGGTCCAGGCAATTCATCAATCGAAGGAAATAACACAAATTTCCCTAAAATCTACTGATCACTTCATCGCATTGTACACAGACAATATTTTACTATATTAGACAATGTATTTCAATCGCACCCAAACGCATTGAAGATCATAGATAAATTCAGCTTAATCTCAAATTAATCGAACCTAATCAGCCCTATTGGCTCTCAAGACCCTGATGGAGGACTCCATCTCTACTTATGGAATTCCAATATTTTCCCATTTTAAATATGTGTGAGTAGATATATTTATTTCCTTAGATAAAACCACTGTCAGAAACTTTAACAGAACACTCAAATCAATTAAATCTGAACTCAGTAGATGGAATAACATCCCAGTTGCTTTAACCGACAGAATATCTATTGTCAAAATGAATATATTGCCACAGCTGAATTTCTGTAGGGAAAAATGCTTCCCAAGGCTCCCACTTCTGGCTATTGGGAAAAATACAGTTTCAAAATATATATGGCAAGGTAAGCGATCCCAGATAAAATTAACAAACTTACAAAGAGGGAAAGACATAGGAGGACTATCCATACCAAACTTTAAATTGTATACCCAGGCACTAGCAGTTTGTGGTGACATTTGATATTGTAGCTCCGAGGCATGCGTATAATCGCTAAGCAGTTTGCTTCGAAGCAGTGTGCCAATACCTGTATCACTTTATCAGAAGCATGTGATCAATGACATCCGAAGCTTTGTTTCGTTGAACAACCACCTGATTGGTTTGATATTGGTTTGGTAGAAGACAAAAAGGCTACCCTGTGTACGCACTACGAGGTGTGGGTCGTCATCTATAATAATTTGTCTGCTCTAAATTATTTTGACCAGCAGGTGCCACTAGTGTACTCTGTGTTGATCAAAGCCTTGTGTAATTAACCTATTTTCAAGACAGTTGGCTGGAAAGCCTCAATGCTTCAGGAAGCTTTGTTTCCCTATCACTAGCATTTTGCCCCATCCTATTGGCCTGGAAGAGGTGGTCTTCACTGATATGTCCCTTAAACAATGTAAACTACGCTTCGGTCCTATTATTGCTCACACGATTTCTAATTGGTGCACCAAAAAATGAATAACTGGGAATCAAAATGGCATGCCCATACTCAAAAATTTCACAATAATGCCTTGAGATCTGGAGTTCAGCCTTTTGCATCCCCCTAATGGTCCAAATGTGGAATCCGTAACCTTGGCGAGATCATGCAATGGTTTGAGAACATTCCAAGATACATACACATTACCAGGCAACTCTTTCTTTTATATTTACAACTTAGGTCAGCTATGCTAGCCTATGGAGTCCCTTGGGAATACCAACTACCGAACCATCCAATGATGGGATTTATGAATAAAATATCTGGGCTCGCGAAAGTACTGATCTCTATAATATATAAACAACTTTTGTAAAGCTCATATTCTGAGGTAGCCATTAAAAAAGTATGGTTCACAGATCTAATTAAATCTGAACAACCCTTTAACTGGAACAGAATATGGAAAAATATTACCTTGGCATCCCGTAATCGAACCATCAATTTATACATTTTAAGGTTGTTCACAGACTGTATTTAACACCAAGGAAACGTTTCACGATCAAATCGGCCCCAACTCCCAACTGTTCACTGTGTCCCCTAAATCAGGTAGGCACATTCCTTTCCTTCCTATGATGTGGGAGTGCCCTGCAGTTAAATGCTTCTGGGGCAAAGTTAGAAAATTCATTTAGAAGTGCATGAATGTAAATATTCAATGCTTTGCATCTGTTATGAACTTTAATGATGAAAGCTCCTTGATTTGCTCAATCAATCAGAGATGATTACTGCTGGCAGTGTTGCACGTCCGCAAAAAAAAGATGGCAATCTTAGATGGCAATCACCTCACGGTTGGATGGAGACGTGTTTGCTGGGTGGGGTGGGGTGGGGTTGGGTGAATGGGATGGGAGGTTGGGATGGGAGGTTGGGGGTGGAGGCCTTCTTTTTAGTTTTCCTGTTTATACTGAATTTATTAGTACTTAAACTGTATGCATTTCTTAATTGAAAGCAAAAAAAAACTTGGTCAAAAGAGGGTTCCACTATGGTTACAACCCTTTTGGGGGCTATATAGAACACTTTTGTTCTGGTTCTTTATAGAACCTTTATGGAAAATGGTTCTATAATGAACATTTCTCAATCTGGAAGGTTCTTTGTAGATCCTTTTGAAGAACCATACAATGTTTTTTATTCTGGTATTATATTGTTAAAATTCCATTGCTTTGTGTTAAAAGTGAGCTACCTCTGGAACAGCTGGGGGAACCTGAGGAGAGAATTGGAAACCACTAATTGATTTAGTGAAAAGTTCTCAACTGACACAAAGCCATACATGAGTCTTTCACAAGACACCGTCATTTGCCATAGTCATATATAATGTGTAATGACATAACACAACCCAAATTTTTTTGGTGTACTACTTTTCCAGTTGATACACACAAAAAAAAATGAGGGTTCCTCAAGGGATCTTTGGGAAGGGTGATGGTTCTATGTGGAACCATACTGACCCAAAGATCCCTTTGAGCCCTTCAATGGTTCTTTGTGGTTAAAAAAAAGTTGAATTCCTCTTTTAGTGATAATTAAAATGTAGGGGCGGAGACTCTTTCTAATATTTTGGGGAGTGGTTTGTACACAGCTCTTTTTGTGCAACCGCGAGTGAGAGTGTCATTCCTGTTGATTTAATGTGTTGCGTTATGCAATTGTATACTGTATTACAACCCTTAGCAGTTCCAGATTTAGCACACCAGATTCAATATGGGATTCAGTCAATATAGAATGGCATTACACCAAAATTAAGAAGCTTTTGAGATTGTGAAAGGTTCTTTAAAGAACAATTCTTCTTAAAGGTTCTATGAAGAACCCTGAAATTGTTTTCTATATATCCTCAAAGCGTTGTAACCATAGTGGAACCCTTCTTTGGCACTGTATGGAACCTTTTTTTTATGGTTCTTTATAGACCCTTAGGTAAGGGTTCTTTATAACACCATACAAGTTCCATTTAGAACCTTAAAAAGAGGTTCCACTATGGTTACTATATAGAACCATTAGTGTGTTGCACACAAAGAGCACATCGCTCGGCTCCGTTTGACTGGCATTCTCAATATCCAGCAGAGGGATGGATAGAGCTGGACGTCTGTTTGAATCACTGTCTGTCCAAGGTGAAACCCCCTCCAAGGACACTCTGTACAACCCCAGAAACACACCACCCAACACCCAATGGCCTTGGAGCAGGTCGATAGAAGAGGAAGGATCTCCTGTTTATGGGCTGGATTTATGTATGAATACATTTATGAGGTGAGGTCGTCCACATAAATCCTATGAATCAGTTCTATATGTCATTCTATGAGCGTGCCTACACAAGTGACTGATGGTAAAGGACAGTCCTCCTTAGGGAGAGTGTTAACTCTGTTGGAATTAGAATGGGTCGAAACGGACATTCTGATTCAAGACAACATTCTGTGGTTGGTATAGACTGAATTCAGTGCCTTTCGCAGTGTTCTACACATTTGACAACGTCAAATTCTGTAGCGTGTATGGAAAGGTTATTACCATTGGTTGCTATACTGAACATATAGAAAGACTATAGCAGTAATAGTGATATGGACTGTCTCCACATGCTTTTATATTGAATGGGGTGGACTTCGAAAATCGATGGACCAAGGTGACAATGAAATGCGGTTTTAGCCCAACCCTGATTATCTAGTCAACTTTGATTTGCTTATGTACAGTATCAGGTTAATTTGAATAAATGCATCGCACAGCTTATTTTCAGATGTCTAGGTATCAAAACGTCAATGTGGTCATCAAAGTTAATTGCTTTGTACACACATTATTCACTTATCTGAGAAGGGGGGGCTGTGATTTGTGAAACTAATTTTTACCATTAATATATACAATTCAAAAGGCACTCACACATCTGGGCTTTCTTTGTTGCAGGTGCATGTTAACAGTCGAATAACAGCTAGTATCACTCTTCTTCATTAAGCTTTACGTATCGGCCTCAAAGGCCTTCGTCAGAGCCTTTGATATATAAAAAAATAATATGTCATGATGTTTTTTGCTGATAAAAAATCATGTCAGGTGGATTTGAAATATACATCAGCGGCCAGTTTATTAGGTACGCCCATCTAGTACCGGGTCGGACCCCCTTTTGCCTCCAGAACAGCCTGAATTCTTTAGGGCATGGAATCTACAAGGTGTGGCGTTCAAACGTTGCTCAATTGGTATCAAGGGACCTAACGTGTGCCAGGAAAACATTCCCCACACCATTACACCACTGCCACCAGCCTGTACCGTTGACACCGGGAAGGATGGGGCCATGGACTCATGCTGCTTGTTCCAAGTCCTGAATCTGCATCAGCAAGACGCAACAGGAACCGGGATTCGTCGGACCAGGCAATGTTTTTCCATTCAATTGTCCAGTGTTGGTGATCACGTGCCCACTGGAGCCGCTTCTTCTTGTTTTTAGCTGATAGGAGTGGAACCCGGTGTGGTCGTCTGCTGCAATAGCCCATCCGTGACAAGGACCGACGAGTTGTGCGTTCCGAGATGCCGTTCTGCAAACCACTGTTGTACTGCGCCGTTATTTGTCTGTTTGTGGGCCGTCTGTTAGCTTGCACCATTCTTGTCATCTCCTTCAAACCTCTTTCATCAACGAGCTGTCTTCGCCCACAGGACTGCCGCTGACTGGATGTTTATTGTTTGTCGCACCATTCTCGGTAAACCCTTGACACTGTTGTGCGTGAAAAGCCCAGGAGGCCAGCCGATCATACCACGCTCAAAGTCGCTTAGTCACTCGTTTGCCCATTCTAATGTTCAATCGAACAGTAACTGAAAGCCTCAATGCCTGTCGGCCTGTTTTATATAGCAAGCCAAGGCCACGTGACTCACTGTCTGTCGGAGCAAACCATTTTCATGAATGGGGTGGAGTACCTAAGTTGTACCTAATAAATTGGCAAAAAACTAAGTCGATATGCAAATTGTGTCAACGAGTGATTTACTTATTCAAGCCTTTTTTTCCCCCCCCCTCTCTCTCTCTCTCTCTCTCTCTCTCTCTCTCTCTCTCTCTCTCTCTCTCTCTCTCTCTCTCTCTCATTCTCTCTCTCTCTCTCTCTCTCTCTCAATTCAATTTCAATTTAATTCATTCTCTCTCTCTCTCACTCACTCACTCACTCACTCACTCACTCACTCACTCACTCACTCACTCACTCACTCACTCACTCACTCACTCTCTCTCTCTGCGTCTCTCTCTCTCTGCCTCTCTCTGCATCTCTCTGCCTCTCTCTCTCTCTCTCTGCCTCTCTCTGCATCTATCTGCCTCTCTCTTTCTCTCTCTGCCTCTCTCTCTCTGCCTCTTCGCTACTCTACTCTCATATTTTCTTAGTCTCTCTCTCTCTCTCTCTGCCTCTCTCTGACTCTCTCTGCCTCTCCTCTACTCTACTCTCATATTTTCTTAGTCTCTCTCTCTCTCTCTCTCTCTCTCTCTCTCTCCTCTCTCTCGTCGGAGTGCATGCTGGGAGTGAGTCGTGAAGCTGTAGTGATTGTGAGAGCGACTGGAATTATTTTCACTCTATTGGGTTTCGGTGTGTATATATATATTGATTAGTTTAGTTGTTTTAAGGTTATCTTGTCTAACTATCACTAAGCACGTATAGGGGTGGTGGGATCGTTGAGGTTGTTTTTCGTGAGGGCACAACCAGCGGGTGGGGCTGGTTGCAATGGCCACTCGCGGAGGTTTGGCGTTTGAAAAACTTAGTCGGCGGCATGGAGTAAAGATTCCTGCTGCGGCTGGGTGTTCAGTGGAAGAATGTAGCTTAGCAGTGGGTGCTGTCATTGGGTATAATAGTATACAATCAGCCTCAAGGATGAATAGCGCTGTAGTGATATTCTTAGATTCCATTGAAAAGGTGAATAGTTGAGAGTGGTGTTACGTATTTCCTCTTATGAATGCGGTGAAGAAAGTTATACTTTCTAACGTGCCACCATTTGTTAGAGATGAAGTGTTGGAGCGAGAGTTATTTTACATTTTAGTCATTTAGCAGACGCTCTTATCCAGAGCGACTTACAGGAGCAATTAGGGTTAAGTGCCTTGCTCAAGGGCACAATGGCAGATTTTTCACCTAATCGGCATGGGGATTTGAACCAGCAACCTTTCAGTTACTGGCCCAAGGCTCTTAACCACTAGGCTACCTGCTGCACATCAAGTCATTCTCTTATGATGACAGACAGTGGCCTTATTTCTATTCATGAAGGCAAATGCACGTGACACAGGAACTGACAGACTACCTAAACCCAATTCATGCTCACTGTCTCATGGGTGACAGTCCTTATTTCCTGACATGAATACCCTCTAGAAGGAAATTAATACGCAGAGGAAGATGCATAGTTAAAAATAAGGTCACTAGACTTGGGCGCTTACCTTGGGACAATCTTCTCCAGCATAGCCGGCTCTCACTGTGTAAGAGCCTATGTCAAACACCAGGGCTCCAACCTCATCTGCAGTTATCTCGTCATGGTCAACTTTTATCTACAACAAAGAAACATGTCGTGTCTCATAGGAGACAAGTGCATATGATTTTAAAGAAGGCCACTGACGAATTGAATTTAGCGTTCAGTTTTAAGATTGATGGATTTGATTATGTCTTCTACGCTTCTACTGAATCAATGAAATGCTTTGGCTGTGGAAGAGAGGGGCATTTGGTACATTATTGTCCCGAGAACGAGCGCACAGAGCCCGGTAGCAGCTCTAGTGTTGGTGCAGCAAATGCATCACCGTGAAGGGATGAACATTCTAAGGGTGCAGGGGAAGTGAGAAGGTGGGCAGATGTGGTTGGAAAAGTAGGAAAGGAAAGCAGTGTGGCTATGGGGGCAATTGTTGTAGATCAGAACAAAGAGGGAGGGGAAACAGTCGGTGAGATTGCGACTGCGGTCGCTGAGGTGGTGCTGGAAAATGAAATTGGAGGTCAAGAGGAGATTTAAATCATGGAAAAGTACGCAGCTGTTTTCAAAGTACCTAGGAGTAAGAGGAAGAATTTAAGTGGTGGTGAAGGGTCTAATTCTAAGAGGAAGGTAGAGATTGATCAATCAGTTGAAGATAAACAGGTTGTAGAGATGGTGGAATTTTCTTCTGGGGAGGATAGCGAGAGTGAGTCATCTGACGCGTCACAACAGAATAGTGAGGTAATGGGGTGGAAGGGGGGTATGGGATTGAGAAGGTACGTCAATTTCTGAAGTTGACAAAAGGGAAGAAATATATGCAGGATTATAATGTAAAATATTTTTTTCCTGAAAGTGAATTGTTTATTGAATCAGCAACGTTTCTGATAACAGGGGGAGGTTTGACAAGCCCTGAAATTGCTAGTCTCAAGAAAGTGGTCATGAGAGTGATAAGTGATATAAATTCTAAAGAAAATGAAAGAGTTCAGTTGCAGCCTTAACTCTGTAACGAGATGTGGTTTCTGCGTCTTCCTCTATATTTTTTTTCATCCATGAGCAGTTTTAAGATTACTTATTTAAACGTAAATGGGGCGAGAGACGTTAAAAAAAGAGCCATAGTATATGAGTTAATTAGGGGAAAGGGAAGTGACATAAGTTTTCTACAAGAAACGCATAGTAATTTGGAAAATGAAGTTATGTGGCAACAGGAGTGGGGGGGACAGTGGTGTGTAGTCATAAAAACTCAAAAAGTGGGGGTGTGGCCATCTTGTTCTCAAAAGGGTTTTTGCCTTTGTCATATGAGATTGAAGAGGTAGTTGAGGGGAGGTTAATAAAAGTTACGGCGAGGTATGAAAACATCACTATGCGTCTGATAAATGTATTGTTGAAGTCGGAAGTTTACATAAACTTAGGTTGGAGTCATTAAAACTTGTTTTTTCAACCACTCCACAAATATCTTGTTAACAAACTATCGTTTTGGCAAGTCGGTTAGGACATCTACTTTGTGCATGACACAAGTAATTTTTCCAACAATTGTTTACAGACAGATTATTTCATTTATAATTCACTGTATCACAATTCCAGTGGGTCAGAAGTTTGCATTCACTAAGTTGACGGTGCCTTTAAACAGCTTGGAAAATTCCAGGAAATGATGTCATGGCTTTAGAAGCTTCTGATAGGCTAATTGACATCATTTGAGTCAATTGGAGGTGTACCTGTGGATGTATTTCAAGGCCTACCTTCAAATTCAGTGCCTCTTTGCTTGACATCATAGGAAAATCAAAAGAAATCAGCCAAGACCTCAGAAAAAATTGTGTAAACCTCCACAAGTCTGGTTCATCCTTGGGAGCAATTTCCAAACGCCTGAAGGTACCACGTTCATCTGTACAAACAATAGTACACAAGTATAAACAGCATGGGACCACGCAGCCGTCATACCGCTCAGGAAGGAGACGCGTTCTGTCTCCTAGAGATTAACGTACTTTGGCGCGAAAAGTGCAAATCAATCCCAGAACAACAGCAAAGGACCTTGTGAAGATGCTGGAGGAAACAGGTACTAAAGTATCTATATCCACAGTAAAACGAGTCCTATATCGACATAACCTGAAAGGTCGCTCAGCAAGGAAGAAGCCACTGCTCCAAAACCGCCATAAAAAAGCCAGACTACGGTTTGCAACTGCACATGGGGACAAAGATCGTACTTTTTGGAGAAATGTCCTCTGGTGTGATGAAACAAAAATAGAACTGTTTTGCCATAATGACCATCGTTATGTTTGGAGGAAAAAGGGGTGACTTGCAAGCCGAAGAACACCATCCCAACCGTGAAGCACGGGGGTGGCAGCATCATGCTGTGAGGGTGCTTTGCTGCAGGAGGGACTGGTGCACTTCACAAAATAGATGGCATCATGAGGAAGGAAAATTATGTGGATGTATTGAAGCAACATCTCAAGACATCAGTCAGGAAGTTGAAGCTTGGTCGCAAATGGGTCTTCCAAATGGACAATGACCCCAAGCATACTTCCAAAGTAGTGGCAAAATGGCTTAAGGACAACAAAGTCAAGGTATTGGAGTGGCCATCACAAAGCCCTGACCTCAATCCTATCGAAAATGTGTGGGCAGAACTGAAAAAGCGTGTGCGAGCAAGGAGGCCTACAAACCTGACTCAGTTACACCAGCTCTGTCAGGAGGAATGGGCCAAAATTCACCCAATTTATTGTGAGAAGTTTGTGGAAGGCTACCCGACACATTTGACCCAAGTTAAACAATTTAAAGGCAACACTACCAAATACTAATTGAGTGTATGTAAACTTCTGACCCACTGGGAATGTGATGAAAGAAATAAAAGCTGAAATAAATCACTCTCTACTATTATTCTGACATTTCACATTCTTAAAATAAAGTGGTGATCCTAACTGACCTAAGACAGGGAATTTTTACTAGGATTAAAAGTCAGGAATTGTGAAAAACTGAGTTTAAATGTATTTGCCTAAGGTGTATGTAAACTTCCGACTTCAACTGTATATGCCCCAGTGGTGGCAGTTGAGAGGGTATGTTTTTTAGAGACATTATCAAATACCATTGAGAAATGTAATACTGAAGATTATTTATTTATTGCTGGGGATTTTAACTGCACAGTCAGTGATTCAGACAGAAATCACAAAGAACCTCATATAGCCTCAATAACTTTTTTTAAATGCCTCATTGTAACACATGAACTGTGTGATATTTGGCGGAGTCAACATGGAGGCACGGGACAGTACACCTGGGCGCATGTGAGAGAGAACACCATCTCTATGGCCAGGTTAGATAGGTTTTATTGTTTTGAGCATCAATCTCAGGTCTGTAAATCAAGTGTGATAACCCCAGTGGGATTTTCTGATCATTGTTTAATAACAGAGGTGGTGTTCATTAATGATGTAAAACCAAAAGCGCATACTGGCATTTTAATATAACATTATTGAGTGATGCTCACTTCAGGAAATGTTTTAGTTTTTTCTGGGAGAGGTGAAGGTATCAAAAGGCCAGTTTTGTATCCCTTCAACAGTGGTGGGATATAGGGAAAATTCAGATTCAACAATTATTTAATCAATACACGAGGAATGTCACCAAATATATCACCAGATCAATGAAAGCCCTAGAGTCTGAAATAGTGGAACTCCTGACGTTGGTTGAGACCACAGGAGATCGCGGCCATACTCAGGCCCTCAAGAGGAAAAAAGCTGCATTGGCAGACCTGCTGGGTATCAGAGCACAGGGGGCATTGGTGAGAAGTAAGTTTCAGGGAATCTCTGAAATAGATGCCTCATCCAAATTTTTCTTTGGTTTAGAGAAAAAGAATGCACAAAGAATAATTATTCATTGTCTCAAATCAGCTGTTGGACAGGAGCTCACTGTGAAATTAGAAAGAGGGCAGTAGAGTTCTATGCTGAGCTCTACAAGTGTGAGTACAAAGAGGATAAAACAGTGACACAGCAGTTCCTTGATGGGCTCCCACAGGTGACTGCAGAAGCTCAGGTTGAGCTAGAGCAACCATTGTCTTTGCAGGAGCTATACACTGCATTAAAAGGCATGGAAAATGGAAGGGCACCAGGCATTGATGGGCTTCCCGTTGACTTTTTAAAGTATTTTTGGGCTATGTTGGGAGAGGATTGGCTAGCAGTAGTTAACGATAGTTTGACCGGAGGGTTACTACCAACAAGCTGCAGAAGGGCTGTCCTCACCCTACTGCCCAGAAAGGGTGGCCCTAGGGAGGTGAAGAACTGGAGGCCGGTGGCTTTAATGTGCACTGATTATAAGATCCTGTCAAAGGCTTTGTCCAACAGGCTGAGGGAGGTGATGGGGCAAATCATACATACGGACCAGTCCTACTGTGTTCCTGGCAGGCAGATAGGGGATAACATTTCTCTGATTCAGGATTTTTTGGACGTCTCTAGGGCTTTGGGTTGGATGCTGGTCTAATTTCAATTGATCAGGAAAAGGCATTTGACCGAGTTGAACATCAATACTTATGGCACACTTTTGAGGCATTTGGTTTCAGCTCTGGTTTTATTGCCATGATAAAGGTGATATATATATCAATTTTTTTTTTCACCTTTATTTAACCAGGTAAGCCAGTTGAGAACAAGTTCTCATTTACTACTGCGACCTGGCCAAGATAAAGCAAAGCAGTGCGATAAAAACAACAACACAGAGTTACATATGGGGTAAAACAAAACATAAAGTCAAAAATACAACAGAAAATATATACATTGAGGGAAAAAGTATTTGATCCCCTGCTGATTTTGTACGTTTGCCCACTGACAAAGAAATGATCAGTCTATAATTTTAATGATAGGTTTATTTGAACAGTGAGAGAAAGAATAACAACAAAAAAATCCAGAAAAACGCATGTCAAAAATGTTATAAATTGATTTGCATTTTAATGAAGGAAATAAGTATTTGACCCCCTCTCAATCAGAAAGATTTCTGGCTCCCAGGTGTCTTTTATACAGGTAACGAGCTGAGATTAGGAGCACACTCTTAAAGGGAGTGCTCCTAATCTCAGCTTGTTACCTGTATAAAAGACACCTGTCCACAGAAGCAATCAATCAATCAGATTCCAAACTCTCCACCATGGCCAAGATCAAAGAGCTCTCCAAAGATGTCATGGACAAGATTGTAGACCTACACAAGGCTGAAATTGGCTACAAGACCATCGCCAAGCAGCTTGGTGAGAAGGTGACAACAGTTGGTGCGATTATTCGCAAATGGAAGAAATACAAAAGAACTGTCAATCTCCCTCGGCCTGGGGCTCCATGCAAGATCTCATCTCGTGGAGTTGCAATGATCATGAGAACGGTGAGGAATCAGCCCAGAACTACACGGGAGGATCTTGTCAATGATCTCAAGGCAGCTGGGACCATAGTCACCAAGAAAACAATTGGTAACACACTATGCCGTGAAGGACTGAAATCCTGCAGCGCCCGCAAGGTCCCCCTGCTCAAGAAAGCACATGTACAGGCCCGTCTGAAGTTTGCCAATGAACATCTGAATGATTCAGAGGAGAACTGGGTGAAAGTGTTGTGGTCAGATGAGACCAAAATCGAGCTCTTTGGCATCAACTCAACTCGCCGTGTTTGGAGGAGGAGGAATGCTGCCTATGACCCCAAGAACACCATCCCCACCGTCAAACATGGAGGTGGAAACATTATGCTTTGGGGGTGTTTTTCTGCTAAGGGGACAGGACATCTTCACCGCATCAAAGGGACGATGGACGGGGCCATGTACCATCAAATCTAGGGTAAGAACCTCCTTCCCTCAGCCAGGGCATTGAAAATGGGTCGTGGATGGGTATTCCAGCACGACAATGACCCAAAACACACGGCCAAGGCAACAAAGGAGTGGCTCAAGAAGAAGCACATTAAGGTCCTGGAGTGGCCTAGCCAGTCTCCAGACCTTAATCCCATAGAAAATCTGTGGAGGGAGCTGAAGGTTCGAGTTGCCAAACGTCAGCTTTGAAACCTTAATGACTTGGAGAAGATCTGCAAAGAGGAGTGGGACAAAATCCCTCCTGAGATGTGTGCAAACCTGGTGGCCAACTACAAGAAACGTCTGACCTCTGTGATTGCCAACAAGGGTTTTGCCACCAAGTACTAAGTCATGTTTTGCAGAGGGGTCAAATACTTATTTTTCTAATTAAAATGCAAATCAATTTATAACATTTTTGACATGCGTTTTTATGGATTATTTAGTTGATATTCTGTCTCTCACTGTTCAAATAAACCTACCATTAAAATTATAGACTGATCATGTCTTTGTCAGTGGGCAAACATACAAAATCAGCAGGGGATCAAATACTTTTTTCCCTCACTGTATACAGTGTGTGCAAATGTAGCAAGTTATGGAGGTAAGGCAATAAATAGGCCATAGTGCAAAATAATTACAATTAGTATTAACACTGGAATGATAGATGTGCAAGAGATGATGTGCAAATAGAGATACTGGGGTGCAAATGAGCAAAATAAATTACAATATGGGGATGAGGTAGTTGGGTGGGCTTATTTCAGATGGGCTGTGTACAGGTGCAGTGATCGGTAAGGTGCTCTGACAACTGATGCTTAAAGTTAGTGAGGGAGATAAGAGTCTCCAGCTTCAGAGATTTTTGCAATTCGTTCCAGTCATTGGCAGCAGAGAACTGGAAGGAATGGCGGCCAAAGGAGGTGTTGGCTATGGGGATGACCAGTGAGATATACCTGCTGGAGCGCATACTACGGGTGGGTGTTGCTATGGTGACCAATGAGCTAAGATAAGGCGGGGATTTGCCTAGCAGTGATTTATAGATGGCCTGGAGCCAGTGGGTTTGGCGGCGAATATGTAGTGAGGACCAGCATATGGTGACATTGAAAGTGTATTGAAAGTTAACGGTGGCTTGAGTGCTCCTTTTAAAGTGTGTAGAGGTATTAGGCAGGGATGTTCTTTGTCGGGAATGTTATATGCCATTGCTATAGAGCCACTACTAAATAGCATCAGAAGTCGCATTGAAGGGGTGTACCTTTCAGAGGATATTCCTCCTATTCGTCTCTCAGCCTATGCGGAGGTGGATAGTTTGAGTCTAATGGTTGATAGTTTTAGGTGAATATCCTCTGCAAAGGTAAATTGGAAAAAAAAGTTGTGCTTTACAGATTGGAGAATGGTCTGGATGGATCATGGCTTTTCCAGGGGGTCTGGAATGGTGTAAGGGAGGTTTTAGGTATCTTGGAGTGTACCTAGGAGATGATGGGACAATGGAATTTTTTTTGGATTGGGGTGGTTGAAATGGTAGAAGGGAGGATGAGGAGATGGCGTTGGTTGTTATCTCGTATGTCATATAGGGGGCGCACTATTATAGTTAACAATGTGATGCCTCTGCACTGTGGCATCGGTTGTCAGTTTTAGAGCCACCATCTGGCCTTCTGGCTAAGATACAGGCGATTATTGTAGATTTATTTTGGTATCATTGGGTTCCACAAAGTGTTTTGTATTTGTCAAAAGAGGAGGTGGGACAAGGTCTTGTACATCTTGCTAGTAGGGCTGCTGCTTTCTGGTTTCAGTTTATTCAAAGGTTGCTTTATGGACTGGAAAATGTGGTTTGGAGAGGGGTGGCAGGTCTTGGTTTAAAGAAGGCTTTATTTTAGTTTGATAGTAGCCAGATTTCTAGGGAGGGAGTACCTCCGTTTTACAGAGGCCTTCTTAGGGTGCAGTGGCGGCTCCTGAAAAAATTCTCAGGAGGGGCAATTTTTCTGATGATTTAGGTGACCTACACACATTTTAAAAAAGATATGTCCAGCAACAACATGAAGACAGGGGCAGCATATAAGTCAATACCAGAAGCATTTATTGACTGATCTGGGGAGATGGATTCCAGTTTCTGTGACAGATTATAAATAATCTCTGATGCCTTTGTTATATTAGCTTTTGGTTGAATGTACTGTCGTAGTAAATATATAATGTTATAGCTTGGTCTGACTAAAATCTTGTGCATGACCCATTTTGTGTTGGGCGTTTGTTTTCAATCAATGCTGTTCCTATCCTATAACAATGGACAAAAGAGTCCTATCTTGTCAGCCTTGTCAGCAGGTGGCCAAGGACAACACCCACGCCATAGGTCTCTCAGTTCTTCCAACTCACGAGTTCTTGCTCTGAGGAACACACACACACACACACACACACACACACATCATCACTGATAACACACACACACACACACATCATCACTGTTAAACACACACACACACACACACAAAAATCCCCTCTCTTTAGGCTGAACATTTGAAGACAGAGAACCCGACTCAGAGCCAATGCAACAGTGGAGGGGACCTCGCCCAACTCATCAGGACCAATCAGAAGATCAGAACTACTAGATTCAACCTACATCATTTATTGTATAAAATGTCTGCACACAATGTTTTCGGGGCTCTCTTCAGATAGCTCCCTAAGAGTTTGACGAACGAGTCCGTGCACGCGATTCCAGATATCTTTACCTCTGAATAAACTGCCTTTATTATACCATATCCACCCTGTCCAAAGTCTCTACTTGGTCTCAGTTCTCCAGTAAACTTGTGATTATCAACAGTACACAACGGTAACAAACAATTGGGGGAACTCACGGGGCAGATAGTAAGGTCGCAGTGACACAGAAAGCAGTTCAATGTCGGGGGTACAGAGTCGCTCTCTTACCAGGATCGATTTTCCCTGTGACTGTGTCAGATCGCGGTCCGCTCTGACCAGGGTGAAGCCGGCCGGCTCCACTTCTCTGTCCGGGACTCTGTCATCCAGCCAAGTCTCCCAGCTGTATTGGATTCCGCTGCCAGCAGCGTTTTCATTATTTAGTCCGTTCGTAGCGGGTATGTACACGATCAACAAGATCAGTCCAAAACCCACCACTGGAAATCCATGGTTGGCAGAATGTTTGTAAACTAAGTGTACAAATTAAAAACATAAGATAACGCCACACTGCAGGTCGCAACAGAGACGCTGCTAGCCGCTATTTTCTTAGTTACGTTCATGGTTACGTCACGTATGACGAAAGCGCGTAAGTGCAAGCCCACAGACACCCATAGAGATTGTATTGAAAGCTTTGAAATTTGAAAAAAATAGATTTTACATGGGAGTCTATGACAGACTTCTGGGCGATTTTCAACATGACTGAAATCGCCCCAAAAACGGGCGGGGCCATTTGAAGCACGACTTTAGCCTGATTTGACATTTAGTGGCAGTCAGATCAGATTAGAACACTGATAACTACTGTTGCCGTGATATAATTGATTAGAAAAAAAATCCCTTCCTTTTCCCGTTTGGCAGTGCGTCGCCCATATCGCCCTATTGAACAAACCGCCCCTGTTAGGGTGTGGAGCATAATGAAGGTGTCCAGGCGGACTTCAGCGGAGTCAGTGCATTGGCTGTTGGAGGAACTTCTGGTGTATGGGGCAGGACTGGATTGTACAACTGCAGCTGTTCCACATTTCTCCAAGATTCTGGTGAAGGGCAAAATCATCACCTTAAAACAGTTAATGGCCATGGCTGGGCCCACCTTAATGGGTGGAAGACGGTTTGGGGGTGAGGTCGGGAAGGATTGTCGGACAACTGCTGGGAAGCTGCAGGAAGGCTCTGTCAGCAGAAGAGTGGGGTATGCTTAATAGTCACAAGAAGAAGGTACAAGATGAAAACGTCTCATTTCCAAGACTAGGGATTACACCCAATATCCCAGAGTCAGAAAGAAAGGCGTTATTACTGGATTTGAGGGGTTGGAAGAGGTGGGTTTGGATGAGGTGAATGAGAAAGACTTATATAGGGGATGTGTCAAGGTGTTGAATAAAGACACATTGAAAAAAAGAAAAGACACTCCATGGAGGGTAAAATTGGGCATTGATGACAAGGTAAAGCCAGCATGGAGAGCACTGTACAAGCCACCGTTACAAAAGGGTACTGGTGATATGCAATGGAGGGTTTTGCATGGCATCATTGCAGTTAATGCTTTTGTATCTGTTATTAACTCAGATGTTGGAGTTGGATGTCCTTTTTGTAATATAAGAGAAACAAATTTTCACTGTTTTATGGAGTGTGAGAGGATAAAACCTCTCTTGGACATGCTGGAGTCATTACATTTACATTTACGTCATTTAGCAGACGCTCTTATCCAGAGTGACTTACAAATTGGTGCATTCACCTTATCGCCAGTGGGATAACCATTTACAATATGTAAAAAAAAAGGGGGTAAGGGGGGGTAGAAGGATTACTTTATCCTATCCCAGGTATTCCTTAAAGAGGTGGGGTTTCAAGTGTCTCCGGAAGGTGGTGAGTGACTCCGCTGTCCTGGCGTCGTGAGGGAGCTTGTTCCACCATTGGGGTGCCAGAGCAGCGAACAGTTTTGACTGGGCTGAGCGGGAACTGTGCTTCCGTAGAGGTAGGGGGGCCAGCAGGCCAGAGGTGGATGAACGCAATGCCCTCGTTTGGGTGTAGGGACTGATCAGAGCCTGAAGGTACGGAGGTGCCGTTCCCCTCACAGCTCCGTAGGCAAGCACCATGGTCTTGTAGCAGATGCGAGCTTCAACTGGAAGCCAGTGGAGTGTGCGGAGGAGCGGGGAGACGTGAGATAACTTGGGAAGGTTGAACACCAGACGGGCTGCAGCATTCTGGATGAGTTGTAGGGGTTTAATGGCACAGGCAGGGAGCCCAGTCAACAGCGAGCTGCAGTAATCCAGACTGGAGATGACAAGTGCCTGGATTAGGACCTGTGCCGCTTCCTGTGTAAGGCAGGGTCGTACTCTACGAATGTTGTAGAGCATGAACCTACAGGATCGAGTCACCGCCTTGATGTTAGGGGAGAACGACACGGTGTTGTCCAGGGTCACGCCCAGGCTCTTTGCACTCTGGGAGGAGGACACAACAGAGTTGTCAACCGTGATGGCGAGGTGGCAAAGAGCTTCCTAGGGTTAGAGGCAGATGCTTGGAATTTAGAGTGGTAGAAAGTGGCTTTAGCAGCAGAAACAGAGGAAGAAAATGTAGAGAGGAGGAAGTGAAAAGATGCCAGGTCCGCAGGGAGTCTAGTTTTTCTCCATTTCCGCTCGGCTGCCGCTGAGTCTTTGTTTAAAGCTGTAGGGGAGATTTTCAATAACACTGTTTTTATTTTGGGGTTTCAATATAGTAAGCAACAGAAAATAAAATGTAAACTGTTACATTTTATTTGGGGACAAGCTAAGATGTCAATTTTTCTGAGTAGGAAACATAAGATAGAAACGGGATATGGGCAGGATGTAAGATGTGTTTTTAAAGAATTAGTGAAAGCGAGAATAAAAGTGGATTTTGAGTTCTTCTCGGCTGTAAAAGATCTCCCATTGTTTGAGGAGAAGTGGGTCAATATGACACAACTTAACATGAAAGTACTACTATTTCAAAAGGCAATTCACACATTACATTTCAGATGAGTGTCTATTCATTTCATTACAATTATCCAACTATCAATTGATACAACTGCTCAAAATGATGAGTAACTGTTGCATTACTCTTAATGCATAGTTGTATGGAAACAGACAAACAATATTCCATGTTTAGATCATGAAAGTTTTAAGATAACGAGATTCATTGTCATCAATTAGCGTGGAGCATGAACCAATTAGACTACATTATGGATGTAATATTTCATCATCATTCTTTATCAGACACCGTTTCTATGGTCCCATGTACCACCTTTTCAGACTATTTACAGTATTGACAGTACTGCACTGTATGGATGCAGGCCCTTGTAATTGCTTATCCAATTCTGCCAACTCGTTACTGATGATTGAGTTCACTTTGTGGAACGAGTATATAAATAATTGATTGGGATCCACTTGCAACAACATAGCGATACGTACTGTAACATGGAGCCGGCAGGTGATCCAGGTCACAATAAAGGTCAAGCAGTGGTGGGAGGAAGACGTGTTGGTCAAAGGAATGGCAGGGGACAAGCACCACTTCTGAGAGGTGGTCATGGGCCTCGTTTGAGAGGTGTGGGGGAACGTGGTAGAGGACAAGGCCACGGACCAAGACAGCGGCAGCAACAGTAAAGAGTGCAATGAAATCCGAGCAATAGTTGTAGACCATGTCATAAATCATGGCATGACACTGAGTGAGGTGGCTACAATGATACAACCAAACTTCAGAAGGTCAACCGTGGCCTCAATAATCAGAACTTTCCGCAATGAGAACCGGTAAGTCGTCAGCATGCACTAAACATTATGCTACTCTCAATTGTCAAATGACTGCATACCAATGTGTATCACAGGGTAGGTGATGTGACCAAGTGTCTTCTTACTGTAATGTACCCTGTGGAATTGAGACTAGGCCAAATAGGGGAGGCAGAGGCAAAATTCTGACTGACCAACAAGAGCAGGCTGTGGTCGATTTGGTTCGGGCCAGAAATGACATTCTCCTTATAGAAAATCGCCAGCATATCTTAGACAATGAAGATATGTTTAACAATGTGGAATCCATAAGTTTGCCGACCATTGCACGCATGCTGAAAAGGCACCAGGTGTCTTTAAAACAACTATACCGTGTGCCTTTTGAAAGAAATGCAGACAGAGTGAAGCAAATGAGGACTGAGTATGTTCAGGTATGTTCAATTTCAAGATGGCTGTTGTAATAAAATTCCCTAATAATTCTACATTGTACAGTAATCAGTAAATCTCTTTCCAAAATGTATTTTTAGAGGGTGATGGAGCTGGATGCTGATGACAACCATCACAAATTCATATATTTGGATGAGGCAGGCTTTAACCTGGCCAAGACAAGGAGAAGAGGTCGGAATTTCATTGGCCAGCATCCAAGTACCTGGACAACGTGGGGCCAACGTTACCATGTGTGCGGCTATATCAGAAGATGGTGTGGTGGGACGCAGACCTCGTATTGGATCATATAATGCAGCTCTCCTTGTAACCTTCCTTGATGAGCTCGATCAGGTCTGTAGAGCCGATGGCGTGACCTATGTCATTGTGTGGGATAATGTCAGGTTCCAACATGCTCATATGGTGCAAGCATGGTTTCAGGCCCATGCACAATTTACCACCCTGTATTTACCCCCATACTCTCCTTTCCTTAACCCGATTGAGGAATTTCTCTCCACATGGAGATGGAAGGTTTACGATAGGCGCCCTCATGAACAAGTCACTCTTCTCCAGGCCATGGATGACGCATGCAATGACGTCACGGCAGACCAGTGTCAGGCCTGGATTCACCATGCCCGAAGGTTTTTTCCAAGATGTTTGGCTAATGAAAACATCCATTGTGATGTAGATGAGAACCTGTGGCCAAATCCACAAGACAGAGTAGATGAAAATGTAGAAGTACAGTAATCACTCCTATGTTTTGCTTTTTACAGTACAAGCAAGTTGAGGAACACTGCATTTGATGTTTTACAGTACTGTATTGTTTTTCATCAATATATTTCAGATTTTGTTCAATGATTCCACTGTGTCTGTAGTATTCTCTCTAATACTGCAGTACTTTTACAGGGATGTATTTACATGTAGTACCATAATGAAACATGTATCACCTATTTTGTACTACAATATTTAATGATCGTACGATCAATGACACAGTGAAACTATCGGTTGCTTGTGTGTGGGTGATCTAAATTAACGTTTCATTGGTATTTCACAATACATTTGTTTTTTGAACCAATGATTGTGCAAGTGCAAGATTTCTTTAAAGATATGAACGCACAATGCAATGTTTTGAACATTGGACAGCCTGTGTTACAAGTGATGACCGTTTTGAGTTTTGTGTCTAGAGTTTTGAAAAATGACGTCAAGGTTCTGAAATTAGTGCCAAAGTGATTGTAAAAAACTGTATGTCTATATACAGTGTTGTAATGATGTGCAAATAGTTAAAGTATAAACATAATTATGGGTTGTATTTACAATGCCGTTTGTTTTTCACTGGTTGCCCTTTTCTTGTGGCAACAGGTCACAAATCTTGCTGCTGTGATGGCACACTGTGGTATTTCATCAAATAGATATGGGAGTTCATCAAAATTGGGTTTGTTTTCGAATTCTTTGTGGGTCTGTGTAATCTGAGGGAAGTATCTCTCTCTTTCTCTCTCTCTCTCTCTCTCTCTCTCTCTCGGTCTCGCTCTCTCTCTTTTCTGGGTCCCCTGCCTGTTTCATGTCTGCTTTATTAAAGAGGAATAGACACAGAGGATGACGGATGCTGGAAGCCTACTGATCCTACTCTCTCTTCAAATGGATTTATTTACATAATTACCATTTGCCAGTACAATACACACACACACACCATGCATTCATCACACAAAATGCACACAGACACACTCGCACATGCACACACACACACACACACACACACACACACGTACACGCACATACACACTTGCACGTGCACAAGCACGTGCCTTGCATTTCTAAGCTGCTAGTCCATAGACCATGCAGCACAGCAAACAGCGTGTACACCCATTAGTTCAACATTTACATTTTAGTCATTTAGCAGACGCTCTTATCCACCCAGTTGATTTGATTTCCTAGTACACTGACAGCATGTATTTGTATTGGTTATACACAGACACTATTCTGACACTAGGCGATTAGGCTTCTGCCTTTAGCATGCATGTACAGTATGCATATTTGTACTTTAATATAATATTATGGACCTCTCATATTTGCAATGGCTCTGAACTGACGAATGTGTCTGAGAATGCAAATATTTTATGTTTCTGAATAATAAAACATCTAAATATGTTTTATGAGTAGTACATGAATGTACACTACCGGTCAAGAGTTTTAGAACACCTACTCATTCAAGGGTTTTTCTTTATTTTTTAATATTTTCTAGGTTGTAGAATAATAGTGAAGACATCAAAACTATGAAATAACACATATGGAATCATGTAGTAACCAAAAAAGTGTTAAACAAATTCTTCAAATAGCCACCCTTTGCCTTGATGACAGCTTTGCACACTCTGACCGTCATTTCTCTTTGCTTATTTGAGCTGTTCTTGCCATAATATGGACTTTGTCTTTTACCAAATAGGGCTATCTTCTGTATACCACCCCTACCTTGTCACAACACAACTCATTGGCTCAAATGCATTAAGAAGGAAATAAATTCCACAAATTAATTTTTAACAAGGCACACCTATAAATTGAACTGCATTCCAGGTGACTACCTCATGAAGCTGGTTGAGAGAATGCCAAGATTGTGCAAAGCTGTCATCAAGGCAAAGGGTGGCTACTTTGAAGAATCTCAAATATAAAATATATTTTGATTTGTTTAACACTTTTTTGGTTACTACATCATTTCATATGTGTTATTTCATAGTTTTGATGTCTTCACACTTATTCTACAATGTAGAACATAGCAAAAATAAAGAAAAACCCTGGAATGAGTAGGTGTGTCCAAACCTTTGACTGGTGCTGTATATATATACTCTTCAAACATGCATATAACGTTGTGTAAAAGTATCATAAAGTCGAAAAGGTGTTGGATTACCCACAATCCTCCAAAAACAGAGACACATGGCAAGTTGTTGCAAAAACAAAACATTCGTAAATTGAGAGTAAATATTATGAAATTTGAGTAATTGAAAAACCCATCAGAGTCTATGCCGGGGTAAGGGGGGTGGATGGAGGTTCTACGAAGCTATATGGAATTGTTTTAAGAAGGTCATACCAAGGATCATTTTGCTATTTGATTTTGAATATTAAGACCCCTTGAAGTATCAAAACAATTATTTGATGTAAAAGTTGCCCATACAAACACATTGAATAACAGATAGTCCCCAAAAAATTTGAAAAGGTTCTGAAGTGTCTCTCCTTTAAAAAAAAAAATGTTTTTGGCAATAAACAGTAAACATATATACTTCCATTCATTTTTTACACTGGTACCGGGGCAACTTCAGACGAGTCTTGTGAGGCCTGAGAAAAGCAACCAACATGTACACGTTCGTGAGAGTTTCACCTTTGGGCTACATACTAATATGACCCCTCTGTGCAAACGGTTCGGACGTTACAGACAGAAGTGGACACATCAGCATGACCGACTTCAGACGAGTCTCATGACACTTGTGAAGGTCGTAGAGCAAAACGGAGGACACCATTGTGATAGTCTCATCTTTCCAGAGAGGGGTCATAATAGTGTGTAGGCCAATACTTTTTCGGGGTTTTCGGGATGTCTCATGGTCTGACAAACACCACTCTAGCTCTGTCACCTTTCACCGCAGATGCGGAAGTGTGACATAGGTGGATGCGGTGTATTGAGACGCATCCAATGCTAATTAGAATTCCGCGGGGGCACGGACATCAACCTTAGTGGGTTTTCAACGCACGATATTAAATATGATTTACATTTTTGAATGTTGTGCTTTTTTAACACATAAAAATGAATCAAGGTATTCAAATATTCATGAATATGTGAAATCAGAAATCTGCATTTTTATGTGAAAATCATTTTTGGGAGGTAATATTTATTAAGCCCCTGAATATTTTTTTTTACAGAATATTCATGCTTGTCCCCCATGGGACTCAAACCCACAACCCTGGCATTGCGAGAGCCATGTTGTACAAAATGAGCCTAACAGAATCATACTGGTATACCTTAAAATACAATACATCACCCTAGTCAGATTTGTTTGTGTTGGTCCGGTTGGCGTGTGATTGATATCAACACATTGGATCCACCCCTGGCACACACACACACACACACACACACACACACACACACACACACACTCCCCCTGTCTAGAATGTTGAGAGTGTTGTCTCGGGGCGTACTGCATGCCTCATGATTTTGAAGCTCTCCCCCTCAGCAAGCCATCGTGAATGACCTCTCTCCTCTCCTCCGCTCTCCTCCACTCCATCCTCACATCATCATCATCCCTCCGTTCTCTCATCTTCTTGTCATCTGTCCATTCTGTGGTGATGGCCATCACGTTGGGTGATTACGCAAGTCTCTAATGACTTGGAGCCCTCATGCTGCGCCTCATCTGTTCGAATGACCAGCCATTTACAAGGTTGGGGAAGGTCATTTACAGGGGACTGTTATTTCTTATTATGTGTGTGTGTGTGTGTGTGTGTGTGTGTGTGTGTGTGTGTGTGTGTGTGTGTGTGTGTGTGTGTCTTTGTCTGCTTCTCTTTGTGTGTGTGTGTCTCTGTCTGTCCGTCTGAGTCTGTGTGTCTCTGTCTCTATGAGTGTGTTTTCGGAGGCGCCTTTAGCAGCTGCCAGTCAGTCATGCCGTCCGTCCGTCCGTCCGTCCGTCAAGCCCAGCTGAATGTCAGACAGCCACTCTCTGTGATAAAACCCTCAGGGCTGAGTTACAGCCTCCCCTCCCAGAGATGTGATTTAGGGAAGATGATGAAGATCAGAGTGCATCATTGACTCGTTAACTCCGCCATTAATGAAGATGTTCTACGCGCTCTTCCTCCCAACACACACACACACACACACACACACACACACACACACACACACACACACACACACACACACACACACACACAGTTGAGAGAAGTCATTACTGCTTCTCTCCGCAGCCCAAGCTTATAAGACACTATTACCCAGACTGCATCATTAATCAACCTCTAAACACACCGTAGTTACCTCTCCACCGCGGCCTCAGAGGATAGTGAGCTGAAGGGGAGAATGGCATTGTGGGTAATTGCATAGAGATGCAAAATGTCTGACACACAAGTGTTGAAGAAATGTTTTTTTTTATTTATTTTTTTACGTTGAGAGCAATTCCCGCGGTGCTTTATAGTAACGAATTACAGGTTACCCAGTCGTCAGATAATGAGCCCAAAGACACATCTTAACTGCATAAGATTAGGTTCATGATATTAAACATCGGAATTGGAAAAACAATCTAACCCTTATGGAAAGTCACAATTTCACATTTCCACATTAAATAATTTGAAACCATGTGTTTTTGGAACACATCATATGAGATGATATGTCACATGTGGATTTTCACGTGATCACATAACATTTCACATGTGAATAAAAATGTCCACGTCAGTCAAACAAAGTGAGTCGTGATGACACACAGTGCTTTCAATTTACACGCTTTGACTACATTGTGTATGTTTATACAGTACATATTAGTCAACATGTCCTTACCTGGGATTTGAACTCACAACCTCTTCGTTCACGGCATGCCGATCTTCCTACTGGGCCTCCATGTCTGTGTCAACAACTGATTACACCTATTCCTACGCTTTGGACTCAGCTTTGTTAAAAATACACTCAAGAAAAATGATTTTATTTATCATAGTGATTCAGGAGTAATCTCCAAAAGAGGTTTTGATTGGATGCTTTGGTGTCTCTAGGGCAATTCAGACAGCTGACAGAGGATTTTTATAATGAAGAATGTGTTTGTTTTAATTGACTGTGTTTTGTGTCTTAATGTGTTTTTATTGTGTATATTGTGTATATTGTGTATATTTATGTTTTTCTATACTTGCCTATAAAAGTGTTAGTTTTTGTATTGTGCAGGGCTCAAAAGAGACTTTTATGTCAATATGACTTCCCTGTTAAAAAAAACAAAAACTTTAAAAAAACTCTTCGTTCACAGCGTTGCGATCTTTCCGGCTGTGTCAGTAACTGATTTCACCTAGAATTTCCTACACTTTAGACTTCAAAGTAAATCTCAGTTTTGCTAAAAATACACTCAAGAAAAAATTATTCGATTTATCATAGTGATTCAGGAATAACATTAAAACAGAATAATATGACTCACCAACATTAGACAACTATACAGAAAACCCTAAAATTACTGAAATAAGTAAATTAAATCACTGATGAGATAATAGTCAGATTAACTGACAGTGCAGATTAGGTTTTTGCTACTGACTTTGTGGCGCAGCATGAAGATAAGTGTACCCCTAAATCCAGAGAATGTGAGTTCCAATCCCATGTGGGGTCTGCTGTTAGCTGAACACAGTACCACTTATTTTAAAAGCCCCATACCATGTCATTACTTTAAAAGCCCCATACCATGTCATTACTTTACAAGCCCCATACCATTTCATTACTTTGAAAGCCCCATACCATGTCATTACTTTAAAAGCCCCATACCATGTCATTACTTTAAAAGCCCCATACCATGTCATTACTTTACAAGCCCCATACCATTTCATTACTTTGAAAGCCCCATACCATGTCATTACTTTAAAAGCCCCATACCATGTCATTACTTTACAAGCCCCATACCATGTCATTACTTTAAAAGCCCCATACCATGTCATTACTTTAAAAGCCCCATACCATTTCATTACTTTAAAAGCCCCATACCATGTCATTACTTTACAAGCCCCATACCATGTCATTACTTTACAAGCCCCATACCATGTCATTACTTTACAAGCCCCATATCATTTCATTACTTTAAAAGCCCCATACCATTTCATTACGTTAAAAGCCCCATACCATTTAATTACTTTGAAAGCCCCATACCATTTAATTACTTTGAAAGCCCCATACCATTTCATTACTTTAAAAGCCCCATACCATTTCAATACTTTAAAAGCCCCATATCATTTAATTACTTTGAAAGCCCCATACCATTTAATTACTTTAAAAGCCCCATACCATTTAATTACTTTGAAAGCCCCATACCATTTAATTACTTTACTTGTTTTTTTAAATGTTACATGTGAAGTGTTCCAAAAACAAGTTCACATGATTTCACATGTGAAATGTCACGTTTCACGTGTGAAATCATGTCATTTCCCCAATGTGAAATCATGTGTTTCAACATGTGATAACATGAAACTACACTGTTCGCCATTGCTGTTAATTTTGGGGTACATTTTACAGTCATTTTACGGTATATTTCTACAATAATAGAATACTGTATTAGTGTTTTGCAATTTATTTACTGTCAGTTGCAATGCACTTGGGAACGTTTTGACCCGTCCTGCAAATTAACTTGGCATGCCTCATTTGCAATTGCATTTAAACTTATAGGATACTTTAGACGTGCTTATGGCACAAATATCATGTAATTTTATAGTAAGTTATCGGCTACTGAGTTGTGGTGAAAATAGTGGAAACAACTTGTATTGTATTTCTACAGCTGAGCTGTATTTCGCCTGTAAATATACAACCACGAACTGTATTCAGGAGTACACAGAAATTACAGTTCTAATCCCAATTATTTTCAATGCTGGAAACATAGGAATTGGGTTTACTTTCTGAACTGATTGGAATTGAAATGGAATTGACCTCAACATTGGTTAGCATGCTTGGGACACAACCACACCAGCTTCCTGACGCATTGATGCTTTCCAGCCAATTGTGTCGAAAATAGGTTAATTACTCAAGGCTTTGATCAACAGTGTACACTAGTGGCACCTGCTGGACAAAAAAATTTAGAGCAGCCAAATTATTATAGATGACGTCCCACGCCCCGTAGCGTGTGCGCAGCTTAGCCTTTTTGTCTTCTACCAAACCAATAGCAAAACCAATCAGGTGGTTGTTCAACGAAATGAAGCTTCGAACGTCCTGTTATCACGTGCTTCTGATAAAGTGATACAGGCATCGGCACACTGCTTTGAAGTAAACTGCTTAGCGATTTTGATGCATGCCTCAGAGCTCCGGCATCAGACATGACATCACTAGCTATAGTATGCTGCGTATGAGCAAGTGAAGTGCATGAGTTATTAACAACACAGTAGGTTACTGGTAAGGATTGCTAATGGCAGAAAGTGGCCTGTAGCTTACTGGCAACATTTTGCCAGTAAGTTACTGTGACAGCAACTTGCTGATAAGTAGTTTCCAGTTACAGAATGACAACTTCACAGCAACATCTTGCAACAAGTTAAGATAAAGTTAGTGGAAACTGCATGACAACCACTTTACCATGCATTTAATTAGTGACGTACGCCCTTACAACAGTTATAGAACAGATCATGTCAAAGGAAGTGCTCAACTGTCATTAGCATAACCATCAAACACTTATATTGCTACAACACTTCCACTGACGGTTGGCAGAAATACACATTACATTTGACACGCCCCAAATTATGCTAATGCACCCCACAAGTACCTTGCCCCCACCTATCAAAGGCCAGTGACGATCGTACCTTATATACAAAATATTAGGAGGAATATTTTTCCATTATACCTAAGGTACCAAACTGTACCATGTGAGCTCATATGTGTACCTGTGAAGTTTACCTTTGACCTTTTTGTACACCAGACAATAACACTGTAGTGTAACCTAACCATACCCATTTTTTTTGAGAGTGTGTTAATACATGTTCCAAACAAAATGTTCACAGTACAAAATTATAGAAGATTTTACAGTAATTTAAATCAGAATACAGTAGCATACTGTCATTTCATAGAGATAACACCTTCAAGTTGTTTTATATATTTAATTTATTTTTACAAAAACTTCATGGCGAAGTGCAGAAATGTATTCTTGGCAAGACGTATTAGGCCAATCTCCATTTTGACCACAGATGTGGTGGTGCAGCAGGATCTTCAGGTAGCTAGCCACCAAGAGGTTGAGAGTTCAAATCCCAAGTGAGGTTGAGTCCCAAGTAATCAACATACTAAGCAATTAGCAAAAATGTTGGTTATTTTTCCGTTTTTAAACAATTATTTGAATTATATTTTGTTTATATTTTTTTCTGAGCTCAACATGCACATTGCACTGCAGTTTTCTCTAGAGATAAATCAGATCATGCCTGAACTGTGCGATATAAGGGTAGCAAGGGCGGCAGGTAGCTTAGTGGGTAAGAGCGTTGTGCCAGTAACCGAAAGGTCGCTGGTTCTAATCCCCGAGCTGACTAGGTGAAAAATCTGTCGATGTGCCCTTAAGCAAGGCACTTAACCCTAATTGCTCCTGTAAGTCGCTCTGGATAAGAGCGTCTGCTAAATGACTAAAAAAAATAAATAATTATATAGCAGAGAGTTGTCGTTTCCAACAGGCCAATGTTCTACATAGTTTAGCACAGAAAATGTGCTAATTAACTACAAAGACCATAGTCCATAGTGCGGCTACTTGTCCGGTCTGTGTATCTTTTACGCCTGCTACATAAGGGTAAGAGGGGATACATAGAGAGAGCAGGTTTTTCGTGAGGTATCTCTACCTGAATATACATTATCTAAGTGATTGATATAAAAGTCATAAAAGTCTGCTTTATTTACTTTGAAGAACTACTAAAATAGTGATTTAGTCAGACAGCATAGGCAGCAGCTCTGTAGAGATGAGATGATGACTTGGAATGAAAGAATAAAGTCATCAAATAAAACAAAGTAATAAACACAACAACTGAAATATTTTATTAAAGTAAAGTAATGTGAATAAATGATGGTTAATAAGTGATAAGCAGTAATGGGCAGTCACTACCATCATGGGACTTTTATTAATTGGTTTACTGTGTGTTGTTACAGCATTCAACCCACATAATGCATAGTGCAATTCATGTTTAAAAAAAATACGAAATCGAACATGTGATTATTTTTTTAATAATCGAACCGAAACCGAAGCTAAACCTCAAAAAGCACTAATCACTCAGCACTACAGCATACAGCAGCATACTGTCATTACCACCTTAATTTAGCAGTAAAAATACAGAACGTTTTGTGTTTTTATAGTATTTTCACCACACCGAGACAAAAAACCTCCAGGGGACCATGACTGTTTAAATTGAATAACTGTCAATTATGCCTTTTAAAGAAAAATATTGTAAATGTTATTTGAAACCTGGGCTTTCGCATGTGCTCAAATGTTGTCACGTGTAGTGTCATGTTCTCACATGTTGAGATTTTGCATCCCCATGTTGTCACATTTATTTCACATGGCATCATGCGATAATGTGCTCACTTGGACACAATACCAGGACACTCCATAATTACACAGCAGACAGGACTGTAACCACAATACCAGGACACTCCATAATTACACAGTAGATAGAGCTGTAACCACAATGCCAGGACATCCATAGAGTTTGATGGTAAAATCGCAGCCGGGTGTTGTAGAAATATGATCAGCCCAAAGCCATATGGTGCCTGATGCTGGGATTGCACCGCCGAGGTCGATGGTGCCTGATGCTAGGATTGCACCGCCGAGGTCCTGTGTCACAGTTAATACCTGGGCTAGGGCTGCTGAATGACACACTGGGATAATGTTGAGTGGATAATGCTGAATGTTACAGGGATAACGTATATCGGGATGATGTGATGAGGACGATAAATGTAAATGTTTCAGATTTATCTAGGAACAATATAAGATATCCTTGTTAATGTTAATATTATGCATATATAATGACCCGAACTGTCTAACAGTTTATGACTAAAGGAATGCAGTGAAATCTAGAAATAGCAAACTCTTGTATTTTACAAATGGCTGACTTGTTATCTTGATTAGATTAATTTGTCACAACTTTATCGACAACAGTCCCGTTTGGTTGTCATCATAGAGGCACAGAGGTATTATCCAATATGGCGCCATTCAGAGAGAGTCTGATCAATAAGCTATTACTCTCGGCCTACAGGGAGTTGTATGGCTTAGCAGCCACTGTTTCAATCCAAACCACGTCTCCATGTTCCGCTAATTCAATTAAATACAGCCTGCTAGTCCACATCTTGGGAATTTGGGAGTTGATGAAAATAACCAAGAATTGAACCTATTTGGAATTGCAAGTAAAGGTATAGTTGTATCAAGAGCGGACCACTTGGATTTACAGTGTGCTTGTGTTGTCACAAAAATATTGGGTTTTAATCAGCTGTTAAGGCCATTAGGACAGGGCTGGTAAGAGTGCAAGGTAAACAAACAAACAATTAATATTTTATTGACTGTTTTGATCGGAATGACTGATTATTTATTGGAAACAGTCTCAAAGATGTTGACGTTTTGGTAGCGTGAAGATGTCAAACTGGAGATTTTGATCTCACCACTGAATAGACGAGCTCAGTAAGTAATTTAGAAAGCTGCTGTGTCACCGTACAGAGCAGACAGTTTGCTGCTGTTCCCCTTCACCCCTCTCTCTCTCTCTCTCTCTCTCTCTCTCTCTCTCTCTCTCTCTCTCTTTCTGTCTCTCTGTCTATCTCTCTCTGTCTCCCCCCACATCTCTCTGTCTCTGTCTCTCTCTCTGTCTCTGACACACTCCATCACTCAAACCTCAGTCTCTGATCTCTGATCCATGACTCAGACAAAATAAAATGTCACACTATTTCCAAAGGATATTAACTGGTTGCCCAGTAGATAGGGAGGATGCCATTCCTGCAGTCTGTATTTACCTCTGTGGTAGGTGGATGGTTGCACACCGGTCAATCAGAAATTAAGTTTGGTTCCTCCCAAGGTTTCTTCCTTCCTGATGTTTTTCTTTTTCCACTGTTGCCTTAGCTAGAATTTTGGGAATTTTAGTCTTGGGCTGACATTAAGCACTTGGTGTAAAAATGTAACACAAATTAAAAGATACAATCTTAATTATAGATTGAGATGTATCCCAACAACCCAATCACCAGGCCTTCAAAAATACTTTCCAGTCGAGTCAACTGAGTGACGTGAGCTATCAGGACAGTCAAGAATGCTTTCACGCCTTTGTATAGCTGATACGACGGCCATATTGCCTTGCCACTCTTATAGGCTTTAGTTCTCTCCGTCAGCAGTATTGGAGTGTTCCCAGTGTCTGAGACCGGTATCTGTCAGCACAACTACAGCTCTATACCGGCTGTTTCTAACTCAGAATGGGCCTGAAGTGCACCAGTCAGCGCATTAAGGCAGAGAAGCTTAATATTACAAGGAAGCAAACTGGATCTGCAAAATATATTCTGACATTCTTGGAAGGCAACTGGAGCAGCAGGGGTACCCTTGTGGTTGAGAGCATTGGGCCAGTAACCGAAACAAAAACAATCTGGCAATGTGCCCTTGAGCAAGGCACTTAAACCTAATTGCTCCTGCATGTAGCTCTGGATAAGAGCGTCTGCTAAATGACTAAAATGTAAAATGCAACTTGAGGTTCAATAAAAATGGTTTCTTTGTTATGATTTTCTTGTGTGGCTTACTGTCTTTGATAAAGCCATGGTAATGACCAGCACACATTGTGTTGCTCAAATTGATGCCCTTACAGTGTTTGTGTTTGTGTGTGTGTCTCTTTCCTTGCTTGGCAGGGATTCTAATTACCTCCAATCACAATGCATCGTCTTCACATTCCTCAGCAAGGTCACAGAGGAGTGTGTCAGCTCACTTACCATCTCACCCTTCAGAAAGACACACCGCTCCTTCCCTGATACCAATATCACATCACGAAGCTCTTAGACAGGTAATGACTGAGCCAAGTCACCCTGGATTAGACAAGTCAATAACGTCATCGATCATCTATCTCAAGGAGACAATGTATTCTCAATTAGCCTTTATCTTGATTGGTTTGAATGGGAATGTCACTTTTACTTACTATAAATCTAGAATGAAGGGGAAACCTGAGTGATGGACAAGGTGGTCTGGGGAGAAAAGATACACTTAGTCTTTGATGGCTGGCTATAGGCCGGGGACACCTTGTTGGATCCTGACAGGGTAAGTCATCAAAATTAAATCAATTTAAGCGCTTAGAATATTTCACGTTGGATGTCGCATTGACTTTCTTCCACAGCAAAAGGCTGATATGCCGTGTTCAAAACAACTGGGAACTCGGAAATCTCAAACTTCCGACTTCAGTGCGTTCAAGACAACTGGGAACTTTGAAAAAAAAACAGCTCCGACTGTAAAAAATATTTTTTGAACTGTCATCCAACTCGGAATTCCAAGTCAGGAACTCTGGCCTCCTTCAGACTTACTGACCTCAAGATCACTGACTTCATGATTTGACCTCGTATTTTTCAGAGTTCCCCCCTAGAGTTGATTGACACACCCGTCATTTTGAATATTGAATAGCTCCCTGTGTGTTCATGCTAGAGGCTTACCGTTTCTTGTTGCCATGGCTGCAGCTCAATCCCCTCTTTCCACTGTTTGTGCCTATTCCATAACATGGGGCTTGTGAAAGCGATCTTTTTCTAGACGAGAGGATCCGGACAAAAAAATCATAAAGAAATTGTCTGTAAAACCCAAACCGTTTGAGGTACAAACTAATAAGTCATAATGGCAGTCCATAAGCTTTATGGCAGTCCTCTGAACTCTCTGTCACGGACGTCGTGAGGTCTTCTCACATAACCAAATGTCCAGACCGAAGCTACAAAGTAATATGTCACCAATATGGAAATGTGAGGAAACTTAGTTTCTCTGGTTGACTTACCTGTGAGGTGGAACAAGGTGGGAAGGTCTTGTTCGACTGAGGGGTGGAGCATGGCGTCTTCAGCGAAAAGACGAACAGTTGGAAAGGGAGTAAGCCCCGATGATAACATTTTACATTTACATCATTTAGCAGACGCTCTTATCCAGAGCGACTTACAGTTAGTGAATACATATTTATTTATATTTTTATACTGGCCCCCCGTGGGAATCGAACCCACAACCCTGGCGTTGCAAGAGGAGAGGCCGAAGAGGAGAGCAATGAAGAGGTCAAGGCCGAGGATAGAATAGACGCCGGAAGGGAAAGGAGGGGGAAAATGGAGTCCTTAGAGAAGGCAAAAAACAGATATAGGTTTGGAGAAATGCAGTATTATCATAAGGAGACGTATACTTGGATGAATGAGGAGGAATGGAGGGAAAAAGAGAGGCAGAGGAGGTCTAAGAGAGAGATGGAGGAAGACTGTGAGTTTGAGTCAGTTTAAAATGGCGGGGAAAAGGGAGAAGGTTTGTTAAAGAAGAGTGGTAGGAAATGTAAGCAAAGTGAGCTGAAGACAGGAGGAGAAATGGAAGTGAATGAGGGTGCTGTATCCACCTCCCGAGTGGCGCAGTGGTCTAAGGCGCTGCATCGCAGTGCTAGCTGTGCCACTAGAGATCCTGGTTTGAATCCAGGCTCTGTCGTAGCCGGCCGCGACCGGGAGACCCATTGGGCGGCGCACAATTGGCCCAGCGTCGTCCAGGGTAGGGGAGGGAATAGCCGGCAGAGATGTAGCTCAGTTGGTAGAGCATGGCGTTTGCAACGCCAGGGTTGTGGGTTCGATTCCCAAGGGAATTATAAAAAAATAATGTATGCACTCACCTACTGTAAATCGCTCTGGATTAGAGCGTCCGCTAAATTACTGAAATGTAAATGTATCGGAGGTGGAAGGTGTGGTGAAGTGCTCAAGGATTGCACAGTGGGTCAGGATAAAGATGAGTCTGTGACAGTAGGAGTGAAGTTTGTGGAAAAAATGTATCCTTGCCCTTTGGCTGATCCATTTGTGGTTTCAAGATGTGTGAAAAGAGCGTTGGGTAAAGTGGAATCGGTGAGGGTAACCAGAAGTGGTCTAGTGATAATTGTTTGTGTTTCTGCTGGTCAGAGGGAGAAGGCGCTCAGAGTTAAACAAATGGGGGAAAGAATTGTGAATTGTTCTTAAGAAAAGGGTGTCATTGAGAGGAGTGATTACTGGAGTAGCAGTGAATGTAAAAGTTGACCAACTTAAGGAGATGGTGCGATGTAAACAGTGTGGCGAGAGTGGGGAAACAGAAGAGTCATTGTCTGTTCTTCTGAGTTTTGAAGTTGAGTCTTTGCCTGAGAAAGTGAGGTTAGGATATATAAGTTATCCAGTGCGAGCATATGTGCCAAATACCTTAAGATGTTACAGGTGTCAAACGTATGGGCATGTGGCAGCAGTGTGTAGGAGGGAGATTCCAAGGTGTGAGAAGTGTGCAGAAGGGCATGAGACTAAGGAGTGTGAAGCAGTGGGGAAAGTGGTGGTATGTGCTAATTGTAGGGGTGGCCATGGGGCTGGGGATCAGACATGTCCAGTGCAAGAGAAGCAGGTTGAGGTATCTAGGGTAAGAGTAAAGAAGAAGTTGTCATATGCGGAGGCAATGAAGAAAGTAGAGGAAGATGGGTCAAGGGGGAGGGATCCTGAGAGAAATGGTGTGAGTAGTAGAGATGTACCAGTACAGAGGAATAAACCAAAAAGTGATATATGGTTCAGCAAGATTGGATTTATAGCAATGGTTATTCATTGTACTGCAGGGATGGAACGGAAAATCTAAGAAAATTGAGGTGGTGTTGGCAGCTGCAGAGAGATATTTGTGTGTGCGAGACTTGACAGCAGAAGAGTTACAGGGAGCGTTAAGTGGTGATGTCCCATCAATTCAGGTTGAGGGCATGAGGTAGAAGTGAGTGTATTTAAACAGTGGAGAAGGGTGGGGTTAATTATTAGCTGTAGTGTTGAAGGTGTGAGTGTAGTGTTAGATGGTAGGATATTTATTTGCTTTGTTTTATTTTATTTTTCAAGGAAAGGTAAGGGAGATGTACTCCAGTCTAGTTGGTGGCGGTAATGCAACACATTGGATGCCAACCGCCGTTAAACCTCATTGAAGAAGAAGAAGAATGGAAACGTGAGTCTCTCACGAACACGAAGGCGTCAGTTGTTCTGCTCTAAGACACACAAGCTCCAGGGGAGTCGTCTGAAGGTAACCCAATACCTGGCTGTAAAAATGGCACAAAGTGAAAAGGGGGTAAAACGTGCCGTGAATAACGTGACCAAATATGGGTCTAATATATATATATTATTATTTTTTAACCCCTGATCTTTCTTATATCTCTCAGATATAGGACAGCCACTTCAAAACCTTAATCCTTATGATTTAATTTCTGACTGTCTGTTTTGCCATGTACAAATGTTTTATTCAATGCGTTTCCATGAGGTATAGCAGTAACGGCCAAATTCAATGTTTCATCAATTAATTGTTTTATATATTATTTTATACCTACAGGGGTCCTAGAATTCAAAATCAAATGGCTAAATGATCCATTTTATGACCGTCTGAAAACAAGTCCATATGTTAGCGTAGTAGACATTGCGATCTAAGGGCCTTGTGCAGACTAGATGTAAGTATATTGACGTGTTTTGATGTGAGCGAAATATTTTAAAAGGGCTGTTTTTGTCATGAGCACTCTCTCTCCCTGGTAGCAACATTAATTGCATTCAATTATCTTCCACTCTGCTCACCTCCCTCTCTCTACTCAGCCTAACTAGCTCCACCTGCCCTGCTCTGCTCTTGTTACCTGGCCAGCTGCACTGCATTTCCCACTCACCATCCTCACCTTGCCTCACTCTGTTCTAATTACTCTGCCAGCTGAACTGCATTTCCCCACTACCTCTCCCAGTATATCAAGCCCTGGTTTTCAGCCAAGCCCTGTCAGATCGTCTTCAAACCCGGACCAGTAACCTGCCCGTCTGCGCTCTGACTCCTGTTTGTGATACCGATCCTTTCTTGACTGCCTCCTTGTTCTACTGCCCCGTCTATCCCAACCTGCCTTCTGGACCTCGACTACTCTCCGATCTTCAGCCCCTCCGGTAACTCGTTTCTGCCTTCTGTCTCTCACCACGATATTTGCCCAGCCCTGATCTGTACTTCTGCCTGCCATTCATATTGCTGTTGTGTGTGTGTGTTCCCCCAGGTCTCCGACCACCAGATGAGCGTGCCCAGACGTTTCACCACCCTCAGCCCGATACGCCGCTCCATCACTGGGAACACACACACTAAGCACTTCTGGACTGGACACCCCCGGACATTTGGTGACCCCCGAGCACAGGTACCCACAGGAGGACCCTGAAAGACCCCTGACACCCCTGGGACTCCTCTTCCCGCCTGTAACCTTGAATAAAGAACTCTGAATTTGAACTTGCGCTCTTGGGTCCTCTTCTGTTCGTGACAGAACGATCTGACCATCATGGACCCAGCGCACTCCCTGACCACGATGGAGGAAGAGCCAGAGAGACTGCCCTACAGCGACTGGAACGCTCTGAGGGAGACATAAATCGGATGGCTGGCGACATCGCTTCCCTTCTCCAGCTATTCAACCAGCAGCAACAACAGTTCCAACTGCAGCAACAACAGCTAGCCCAAGCCCTGCAACTACTCTCAAGCCCGGCTACTCCACCTGCACCCCCCTGGTCCTTTTGTTCCTGTACCACCGATACTCCTTCATCCCTCCGCTGGAGGTCCCAATGCTGCAGGCCCGGCAGTGCTGCCACCAGATCCCCACGCTCCTGAACCAAGGATTGGGAACCCGGAACGCTTTTGATGGCAACCAGAAGCAAGTAAGACCATTCTTGAGCAGCTGCCGAATCCAGTTTGCACTACAGCCCAGGACTTTCTCAACAGAGGGAGCCAAGGTGGGGTATGTCATCACACATCTCACCGGTCGAGGCTCGGTTGTGGGGAACGGCGAATTCGACCGGCAAACCCCAGCCTGTGCCTCCTTCAGTGCCTTTGAGGAGGAGATGTTAAAGGTCTTTGACCTAGGCTCGCCAACAGCCGAGGGGCGTCACAAGCTCTGCTCACCATCCGTCAGGGCAATCGGACAGTGGCAGACTTCTCCATTGACTTTCGTACCCTGGCCAGTCACAGCTCGTTTAACCCAGAGGCACTGGTGCAAGCCTTCCTCCATAGCCTGGCGGACTATATCAAGGACGAGCTTGTTCCATGACCCGCCCTCAACGCTTGATGCCGCCATTGACCTTGCCGTCGCATTGACCGGCCGTATACAGACCCGGAGGAGGGAGAAGGGCCGTCTCAGTCAACCTGCCATCCGTACTCGGTCGATAACGCTTCTGTCCAGCCCCTGCCTGTCAAGTCCCATAGCCAACTCAATCAGCCTGAGCCCATGGAGATTGGCCGTGCCTCTCTGACTCCCGAGGAGCGCCGGGCGCCGTCTAAGCTCCAACCTTTGCCTCTACTGTGGTGGCGAGAATCACCGTGTCGCTACTTGTCCGGCAAAAGCCGTAGCTCACCAGGTGTAGGGGAGATCCGGGTGAGCTCAACAAGCCTTCAGTCTCCCCTCCATCCGAAAGACCCTGCTTCATCTCCGCCTTCAGCTTTCTGACAAGACTCATACATTGGCCGCCCTTGTGGATTCCGGAGCCGAAGCAAACATCATGGACCCTGAGCTTGCACAGCAACTGGGCGTGAACCATCATCAACTGACACAACCCATTCCTGCACGAGCCCTGGATGGGCATCATCTTGGCACTGTCACTCATATCTCCGCCCCTGTGACAATCCTGCTGTCAGAAACCACCAGGGAGTCCATCCAGTTTCACCTCCTACACTCACCTGGCCAACCACTCATTCTTGGATACCCGTGGCTCCGTCAGCACAACCCCCCACATCGACTGGGAGACAGGAACAGTCCGTGAGTGGGGAAGGAGTTGTCACCAGACCTGTTTAAGGGGGCCACCCTGCCCGTTCACCGGGGAAGGATCTAGCGCCTACCTCCGACATATCCAATGTTCCGGCCTGTTACCACAGCCTGAAAGAGGTGTTCAACAAATCCAAGGCGACATCTCTACCCCCACACAGACCCTATGACTGCGCGATTGATCTCCTGCCTGGCACAGCACCTCCCAAGGGTCGTCTGTATTCACTGTCAGCCCCGGAAAGAAAGGCCATGGAGGACTACATTAATGACTCTCTTGCCTCGGGATAATTGACCAAGTCAGTCTTCCTCCGCAGGAGCGGGATTCTTCTTTGTCGGCAAGAAGGACGGTTCTCTTCGTCCATGCATAGATTACCGGGGGTCTGAAACGACATCACGGTTAAGAATCGCTACCCACTGCCCTTACTTTCGTCTGCCTTCGAACTGCTGCAGGGAGCCACTGTATTCACTAAGCTGGACCCTTCGCAATGCCTACCATCTGGTGCGGATGAGGGAGGGAGACGAATGGAAGACAGCGTTCAACACACCAACCGCCACTATGAATATCTCGTCATGCCCTTCGGCCTCACCAATGCCCCCAGCAGTTTTTCCAAGCCCTAGTGAATGATATCCTCAGGGACATGCTAAATACGTTCGTATTTGTGTACCTTGACGATATTTTAATATTCTCAAAGACTCTGTCAGAAACACACGCACCACGTCCGGTTGGTCCTGCGCCGCCTGCTGGAGAACTCTCTTTTCGTGAAGGCAGAGAAGTGCGAGTTCCATGCCAAGACCGTTTCATTCCTGGGGTATGTGGTGACCGAGGGCAGCATTCAGATGGATCTCACGAAGGTGTCGGCTGTCACTTCCTGGCCAGTTCCTGAGTCTCGGAAGAAGTTGCAACAGTTCCTGGGCTTTGCCAACTTTTATAGGAGATTCATCAGAAACTATAGCACAGTGGCTGCACCCCTCACGGCGCTAACCAGCACTAAACAACCGTACCAATGGACATCAGCTGCTGATAAGGCCTTCAATATCCTCAAGACATGTTTCACTTCTGCTCCCATCCTCCAGATGCCAGATGCAGCAAGGCAGTTTGTGGTGGAGGTAGATGCTTCGGACGTGGGAGTGGGTGCAGTGCTTTCAAAGAGCAGCTGAGGATGGCAAGATGCACCCCTGTGCCTTCTACTCCCGTCAAGCTAACCCCTGCCGAATGCAACTACGACATTGGGAACCGCGAGCTGTTGGCTGTCAAGCTCGCCCTTGAAGAATGGCGGCACTGGTTAGAGGGGTCAAAGGAACCATTCGTAGTGTGGACAGACCACAAGAACCTGGAGTATATCCAAACAGCCAGGAGGCTGAACTCCCGTCAACAGCGGTGGTCTCTGTTCTTTACGCGCTTCAATTTCACGCTCTCCTACCGCCCGGGATCTCGCAACATCAAACCTGATGCTCTTTCCCGGATGTTTCAGAAGGACGAGACCACTGCCATGACAGCTCCCATTCTTCCCAGCCACTTGGTCGTAGCGGCCCTCACCTGGGAGATCGAGAAGCAGGTCATGGAGGCTCTTGGGACCAGCCAGGTCCAAGCACCAGCGCCCCCAACCGTCTGTTTGTTCCAGCAAATCTCAGGTCACCTGTGATTCAGTGGGGGCACGAATCCACGTCTGGCCTGTCATCCCGGCATCACTCGCACCCTTCATCTGGTCCGCCAGCGGTTCTGGTGGCGGGGGATGAGACGGGATGTCCGAGAATTCATCCGAGCTTGTCCCACTTGTAACCGAAACAAGACTCCCAACCAGCCTCCTGCTGGGTTGCTGCAACCCCTACTCATACCCAAGAGGCCCTGGTCCCACGTTTCACTGGACTTTGTTACGGGCCTTCCGCCCTCTGACGGACACACAGTCATCCTTACCATTGTTGACCGCTTTAGTAAGATGACCCACTTAGTGCCCCTTCCCAAACTACCCTCTGCTAAAGAGACCTCCCAGGTGGTCCTGGAACATGTGTTTCGTATCCATGGCCTACCCCAGGATATAGTGTCAGACCGGGGCCCGCAATTCTCAGCAACCTTTTGGAAGGAGTTCTGTCATCTCCTTGGGGCCACCGCCAGCCTATCGTCTGGATTCCACCCGCAGTCAAACGGCCAGACTGAACGCATGAACCAGGAGCTGGAGAAGGCACTGAGGTGTGTGGCTTCCCAAAATCCCGGGCCTGGGCTCAACACCTGCTCTGGGTGGAATATGCCCATAATTCACTCACCAGTTCCTCCACCGGGCTCTCCCCCTTTCAGTGTGTCTACGGGTATCAACCTCCACTGTTTGCCAGCCAGGAGGCGGATGCCACCTGTCCGTCTGCTCTGCGTATGCCCGCCGCTGCCGCCGCAACCTTGGGCCCAGGCTCGCACTGTGCTCCTGAAGTCTGGAACCAGCTACGCCGTCGGTGCCAACCGACGGAGGACCCAGCACCTACTTACCGGGTTGGTCAGAAGGTCTGGCTGTCTGCCCGGGATCTGCCGCTGCGGGGTTGTATCAGCAAAGCTGGCCCCTCGCTTCATTGGTCCTTTTCCTGTGCAGAAAGTCATCAGTCCAACGGGCGGTCCGACTTCAGTTGCCCGCTTCCATGCGGGTCCACCCCACCTTCCACGTCTCCAAGGTCAAGCCGGTCCATGAAAGTCCCCTGGTCCCTGCAGCTCCGGGCGCCACCTCCTCCGCGCCTCGTAGATGGCGGTCCTGTCTTCACCGTCCCGCGGCTGCTCGCTCTAGGCGAAGGGTAGGGGTCTCCAGTACCTCGTTGATTGGGAGGGATATGGTCCAGAGGAGAGGACCTGGATCCCGGCCAGGAGGATAGTGGACCGGACCCTTATCACTGACTTCCACCGACTACATCCTGATCAGCCTGCAATCCGTAGGGGCCGTCCAAGAGGGGTTCCTAGCCGTCCGGCCCGCCCTGCTCCTGTCTCAGTGCCTGTCCTGTCTCCCCGACCGTGACCCTCCAGCTCCTTCTGAGGATGAGGAGATTCACTCGGACCGCTCGGAGGAGTTCTGACCCGCCGCCTGCTCCCTCCACCCTCCCGGCATGATGTTGTTCTTGGGACTTCTGGGGCCGTCCCTTGAGGGGGGGTCTGTCATGAGCACTCTCTCTCCCTGGTAGCAACATTAATTGCATTCAATTATCTTCCACTCTGCTCACCTCCCTCTCTCTACTCAGCCTAACTAGCTCCACCTGCCCTGCTCTGCTCTTGTTACCTGGCCAGCTGCACTGCATTTCCCACTCACCATCCTCACCTTGCCTCACTCTGTTCTAATTACTCTGCCAGCTGAACTGCATTTCCCCACTACCTCTCCCAGTATATCAAGCCCTGGTTTTCAGCCAAGCCCTGTCAGATCGTCTTCAAACCCGGACCAGTAACCTGCCTGTCTGCGCTCTGACTCCTGTTTGTGATACCGATCCTTTCTTGACTGCCTCCTTGTTCTACTGCCCCGTCTATCCCAACCTGCCTTCTGGACCTCGACTACTCTCCGATCTTCAGCCCCCTCCGGTAACTCGTTTCTGCCTTCTGTCTCTCACCACGATATTTGCCCAGCCCTGATCTGTACTTCTGCCTGCCATTCATATTGCTGTTGTGTGTGTGTGTTCCCCAGGTCTCCGACCACCAGATGAGCGTGCCCAGACGTTTCACCACCCTCAGCCCGATACGCCGCTCCATCACTGGGAACACACACACTAAGCACTTGGACTGGACACCCCCGGACATTTGGTGACCCCCGGAGCACAGGTACCCACAGGAGGACCCTGAAAGACCCCTGACACCCCTGGGACTCCTCTTCCCGCCTGTAACCTTGAATAAAGAACTCTGAATTTGAACTTGCGCTCTTGGGTCCTCTTCTGTTCGTGACAGTTTTACCCAATCAGGAATGGGAATTTGAGATGGAGAGCGAAAGTGAGAGAGATAGAGAATGACAGACAGACAGACAGACAGACAGAGACAGACAGACATGAAAAGAGGAAAGATGGGGACTGAGGGGCAGAGAGTGATGGAGTGTCTGATGAAATATAGCTCAGGACAGGTGAAGTCTCTGAAGATAGAATTTAACAGCTAGGTGGCTGGACCGAAAGCCAATCCTGTCTGATATGTGAATGATAATCACATCACAGTAGAAATTGTGCCACATCTGGCTGGCTGCGGTTCTGAGAATGAGACAGGCTCTACTGACTGTGTGTTCTAGTATCTGTGTGTTCTATTGACTGTGTGTTCTACTGACTGTGTGTTCTAGTATCTGTGTGTTCTATTGACTGGGTGTTCTATTGACTGTGTGTTCTACTGACTGTGCGTTCTATTGACTGTGCGTTCTAAAGACTGTGTGTTCTATTGACTGTGTGTTCTACTGACTGTGTGTTCTATTGACTGTGTGTTCTATTGACTGTGTGTTCTATTGACTGTGAGTTCTAGTATCTGTGTGTTCTATTGACTGTGTGTTCTATTGACTGTGTGTTCTATTGACTGTGTGTTCTACTGACAGTGTGTTCTATTGACTGTGTGTTATATTGACTGTGTGTTCTACTGACTGTGTGTTCTATTGACTGTGTTTTCTATTGACTGTGTGTTCTAGTATCTGTGTGTTCTATTGACTGTGTGTTCTATTGACTGTGTGTTCTAGTATCTGTGTGTTCTAATGACTGTGTGTTCTATTGACTGTGTGTTCTACTGACTGTGTGTTCTATTGACTGTGTGTTCTAGTATCTGTGTGTTCTATTGACTGTGTGTTCTACTGACTGTGTGTTCTAGTATCTGTGTGTTCCATTGACTGTGTGTTCTATTGACTGTGTGTTCTATTGAATGTGTGTTCTAGTATCTGTGTGTTCTATTGACTGTGTGTTCTATTGACTGTGTTTTCTATTGACTGTGTGTTCTAGTATCTGTGTGTTCTATTGAATGTGTGTTTTATTGACTGTGTGTTCTACTGACTGTGTGTTCTAGTATCTGTGTGTTCTATTGACTGTGTGTTCTATTGACTGTGTGTTCTACTGACTGTGTGTTCTATTGACTGTGTGTCCAAGTGTCTGTGTGTTCTATTGACTGTGTTTTCTATTGACTGTGTGTTCTAGTATCTGTGTGTTCTATTGACTGTGTGTTCTACTGACTGTGTGTTCTATTGACTGTGTGTCCTAGTATCTGTGTGTTCTATTGACTGTATTTTCTATTGACTGTGTGTTCTAGTATCTGTGTGTTCTATTGACTGTGTGTTCTATTGACTGTGTGTTCTATTGACTGTGTGTTCTACTGACTGTGTGTTCTATTGACTGTGTGTCCTAGTGTCTGTGTGTTCTATTGACTGTGTTTTCTATTGACTGTGTGTTCTAGTATCTGTGTGTTCTTTTGACTGTGTGTTCTAGTATCTGTGTGTTCTATTGACTGTGTGTTCTAGTATCTGTGTGTTCTAGTACCTGTGTGTTCTAATGACTCTGTGTTCTATTGACTGTGTGTTCTATTGACTGTGTTCTACTGACTGTGTGTTCTATTGACTGAGTGTTCTATTGACTGTGTGTTCTAGTATCTGTGTGTTCTATTGACTGTGTTTTCTAGTATCTGTGTGTTCTAGTATCTGTGTGTTATAATGACCGTGTGTTCTATTGATTGTGTGTTCTATTGACTGTGTGTTCTACTGACTGTGTGTTCTATTGACTGTGTTTTCTAGTATCTGTGTGTTATATTGACTGTGTGTTCTATTGACTGTGTGTTCTAGTATCTGTGTGTTCTATTGACTGTGTGTTCTAGTATCTGTGTGTTCTATTGACTGTGTGTTCTAGTATCTGTGTGTTCTAGTATCTGTGTGTTATAAAGACTGTGTGTTCTATTGACTGTGTGTTCTATTGACTGTGTGTTCTATTGACTGTGTGTTCTACTGAATGTGTGTTCTATTGACTGTGTGTTCTAGTATCTGTGTGTTCTATTGACTGATTGTTCTAGTATCTGTGTGTTCTATTGACTGTGTGTTCTAGTATCTGTGTGTTCTATTTACTGTGTGTTCTAGTGTCTGTGTGTTCTAGTATATGGGTGTTATAATGGCTGTGTGTTCTATTGACTGTATGTTCTACTGACTGTGTGTTCTATTGACTGTGTGTTCTATTGACTGTGTGTTCTATTGACTGTGTGTTCTATTGACTTTGTGTTCTAGTATCTGTGTGTTCTATTGACTGTGTGTTCTAGTATCTGTGTGTTCTAGTATCTGTGTGGTATAATGACTGTGTGTTCTCTTGACTGTGTGTTCTATTGACTGTTTGTTCTACTGACAGTGTGTTCTAGTATCTGTGTGTTCTATTGACTGTGTGTTCTATTGACTGTGTGTTCTATTGACTGTGTGTTCTACTGACTGTGTGTTCTAGTATCTGTGTGTTATATTGACTGTGTGTTCTAGTATCAGTGTGTTCTGTTGACTGTGTGTTCTAGTATCTGTATGTTCTATTGACTGTGTGTTCTATTGACTGTGTGTTCTTTTGACTCTGTGTTCTAGTATCTGTGTTTTCTAGTATCTGTGTGTTCTATTGACTGTGTGTTCTATTGACTGTGTGTTCTACTGACTGTGTGTTCTATTGAATGTGTGTTCTACTGACTGTGTGTTCTAGTATCTGTGTGTTCTATTGACGGTGTGTTCTAGTATCTGTGTGTTCTAGTATATGTGTGTTCTATTGACTGTGTTTTCTAGTATTTGTGTGTTCTATTGACTGTGTGTTCTACTGACTGGGTAATCTATTGACTGTGTGTTCTACTGACTGTGTGTTCTATTGACTGTGTGTTCTACTGACTGTGTGTTCTATTGACTGTGTGTTCTATTGACTGTGTGTTCTATTGACTGTGTGTTCTATTGACTGTGTGTTCTAGTATCTCTGTGTGTTCTATTGACTGTGTGTTCTACTGACTGTGTGTTCTATTGACTGTGTGTGCTATTGAGTGTGTGTTCTACTGACTGTGTGTTCTAGTATCTGTGTGTTCTATTGACTGTGTGTTCTAGTATCTGTGTGTTCTATTGACTGTGTGTTCTATTGACTGTGTGTTCTGTTGACTGTGTGTTCTACTGACTGTGTGTTCTATTGACTGTGAGTTCTAGTGACTGTGTGTTCTATTGACTGTGTGTTCTAGTATATGTGTGTGTTCTATTGACTGTGTGTTCTACTGACTGTGTGTTCTATTGACTGTGTGTTCTATTGACTGTGTGTTCTTCTGACTGTGTGTTCTAGTATCTGTGTGTTCTATTGACTGTGTGTTCTAGTATCTGTGTGTTCTATTGACTGTGTGTTCTATTGACTGTGTGTTCTATTGACTGTGTGTTCTACTGACTGTGTGTTCTATTGACTGTGAGTTCTAGTATATGTGTGTTCTATTGACTGTGTGTTCTATTGAATGTGTGTTCTATCGAATGTGTGTTCTATATACTGTGTGTTCTACTGACTGTGAGTTCTAGTGACTGTGTGTTCTATTGACTGTGTGATCTAGTATATGTGTGTGTTCTATTGACTGTGTGTTCTACTGACTGTGTGTTCTATTGACTCTGTGTTCTAGTATCTGTGTTTTCTAGTATCTGTGTGTTCTATTGACTGTGTGTTCTATTGACTGTGTGTTCTACTGACTGTGTGTTCTATTGACTGTGTGTTCTACTGACTGTGTGTTCTATTGACTGTGTGTTCTACTGACTGTGTGTTCTAGTATCTGTGTGTTCTATTGACGGTGTGTTTTTCTATCTGTGTGTTCTAGTATACGTGTGTTCTATTGACTGTGTGTTCTAGTATCTGTGTTTTCTATTGACTGTGTGTTCTACTGACTGTGTGTTCTACTGACTGGGTAATCTATTGACTGTGTGTTCTATTGACTGTGTGTACTATTGACTGTGTGTTCTATTGACTGTGTATTCTAGTATCTGTGTGTTTTATTGACGGTGTGTTCTAGTATCTGTGTGTTCTATTATATGTGTGTTCTATTGACTGTGTGTTCTAATATCTCTGTGTTCTATTGACTGTGTGTTATACTGACTGGGTAATCTATTGACTGTGTGTTCTATTGACTGTGTGTTCTATTGACTGTGTGTTCTACTGACTGTGTGTGCTATTGACTGTGTGTTCCAGTATCTGTGTGTTCTATTGACTATGTGTTCTAGTATGTGTGTGTTCTATTGACTGTGTGTTCTAGTGTCTGTGTGTTTTATTGACTGTGTGTTCTAGTATCTGTGTGTTCTATTGACTGTGTGTTCTAGTATTTGTGTGTTCTATTGACTGTGTGTTCTAGTGTCTGTGTGTTCTTGTATATGTGTGTTGTAATGACTGTGTGTTCTATTGACTGTGTGTTCTATTGACTGTGTGTTCTATTGATTGTGTGTTCTATGGACTGTGTGTTCTATTGACTGTGTGTTCTACTGACTGTGTGTTCTAATGACTTTGTGTTCTAGTATCTGTGTGTTCTATTGACTGTGTGTACTATTGACTGTGTGTTCTATTGACTGTGTGTTCTAGAATCTGTGTGTGTTCTATTGACTGTGTGTTCTACTGACTGTGAATTCTATTGACTGTGTGTGCTATTGACTGTGTGTTCTACTGACTGTGTGTTCTAGTATCTGTGTGTTCTATTGACTGTGTGTTCTAGTATCTGTGTGTTCTATTGACTGTGTGTTCTATTGACTGTGTGTTCTATTGACTGTGTGTTCTACTGACTGTGTGTTCTATTGACTGTGAGTTGTAGTGACTGTGTGTTCTATTGACTGTGTGTTCTAGTATATGTGTGTGTTCTATTGACTGTGTGTTCTACTGACTGTGTGTTCTATTGACTGTGTGTTCTACTGACTGTGTGGTCTATTGACTGTGAGTTCTAGTGACTGTGTGTTCTATTGACTGTGTGTTCTAGTATCTGTGTGTGTTCTATTGACTGTGTGTTCTACTGACTGTGTGTTCTATTGACTGTGTGTTCTATTGACTGTGTGTTCTACTGACTGTGTGTTCTAGTATCTGTGTGTTCTATTGACTGTGTGTTCTAGTATCTGTGTGTTCAATTGACTGTGTGTTCTATTGACTGTGTTTTCTAGTATCTGTGTTTTCTAGTATCTGTGTGTTCTATTGACTGTGTGTTCTATTGACTGTGTGTACTATTGACTGTGTGTTCTATTGACTGTGTCTTCTACTGACTGTGTCTTCTAATGACTGTGTGTTCTATTGACTGTGTGTTCTACTGACTGTGTGTTCTAGTATCTGTGTGTTCTATTTACTCTGTGTTATAGTATCTCTGTGTTCTAGTGACTGTGTGTTCTACTGACTGTGTGTTCTAGTATCTGTGTGTTCTATTAACGGTGTGTTCTAGTATCTGTGTTTTCTAGTATATGTGTGTTCTATTGACTGTGTGTTCTAGTATCTGTGTGTTCTATTGACTGTGTGTTCAACTGACTGGGTAATCTATTGACTGTGTGTTCTATTGACTGTGTATTCTTTTGACTCTGTGTTCTACTGACTGTGTGTTCTATTGACTGTGTGTTCTACTGACTTTGTGTTCTATTGACTGTGTGTTCTATTGACTGTGTCTTCTATTGACTGTGTGTTATATTACTGTGTGTTCTATTGACTGTGTGTTCTACTGACTGTGTGTTCTATTGACTGTGAGTTCTAGTGACTGTGTGTTCTATTGACTGTGTGTTCTATTGACTGTGTGTTCTATTGACTGTGTGTTCTAGTATCTGTGTGTTCTATTGACTGTGTTTTCTAGTATATGTGTGTTCTAGTATCTGTGTGTTATAATGACCGTGTGTTCTATTGATTGTGTGTTCTATTGACTGTGTGTTCTACTGACTGTGTGTTCTATTGACTGTGTTTTCTAGTATCTGTGTGTTATATTGACTGTGTGTTCTATTGACTGTGTGTTCTAGTATCTGTGTGTTCTATTGACTGTGTGTTCTAGTATCTGTGTGTTCTATTGACTGTGTGTTCTAGTATCTGTGTGTTCTAGTATCTGTGTGTTATAAAGACTGTGTGTTCTATTGACTGTGTGTTCTATTGACTGTGTGTTCTATTGACTGGGTAATCTATTGACTGTGTGTTCTATTGACTGTGTGTTCTTTTGACTCTGTGTTCTACTGACTGTGTGTTCTATTGACTGTGTGTTCTACTGACTTTGTGTTCTATTGACTGTGTGTTCTATTGACTGTGTCTTCTATTGACTGTGTGTTATATTACTGTGTGTTCTATTGACTGTGTGTTCTACTGACTGTGTGTTCTATTGACTGTGAGTTCTAGTGACTGTGTGTTCTATTGACTGTGTGTTCTATTGACTGTGTGTTCTATTGACTGTGTGTTCTAGTATCTGTGTGTTCTATTGACTGTGTTTTCTAGTATCTGTGTGTTCTAGTATTTGTGTGTTATAATGACCGTGTGTTCTATTGATTGTGTGTTCTATTGACTGTGTGTTCTACTGACTGTGTGTTCTATTGACTGTGTTTTCTAGTATCTGTGTGTTATATTGACTGTGTGTTCTATTGACTGTGTGTTCTAGTATCTGTGTGTTCTATTGACTGTGTGTTCTAGTATCTGTGTGTTCTATTGACTGTGTGTTCTAGTATCTGTGTGTTCTAGTATCTGTGTGTTATAAAGACTGTGTGTTCTATTGACTGTGTGTTCTATTGACTGTGTGTTCTATTGACTGTGTGTTCTACTGAATGTGTATTCTATTGACTGTGTGTTCTAGTATCTGTGTGTTCTATTGACTGATTGTTCTAGTATCTGTGTGTTCTATTGACTGTGTGTTCTAGTATCTGTGTGTTCTATTGACTGTGTGTTCTAGTATCTGTGTGTTCTATTTACTGTGTGTTCTAGTGTCTGTATGTTCTAGTATATGGGTGTTATAATGGCTGTGTGTTCTATTGACTGTATGTTCTACTGACTGTGTGTTCTATTGACTGTGTGTTCTATTGACTGTGTGTTCTATTGACTGTGTGTTCTACTGACTGTGTTTTCTATTGACTTTGTGTTCTAGTATCTGTGTGTTCTATTGACTATGTGTTCAAGTATCTGTGTGTTCTAGTATCTGTGTGGTATAATGACTGTGTGTTCTCTTGACTGTGTGTTCTATTGACTGTTTGTTCTACTGACAGTGTGTTCTAGTATCTGTGTGTTCTATTGACTGTGTGTTCTATTGACTGTGTGTTCTATTGACTGTGTGTTCTACTGACTGTGTGTTCTAGTATCTGTGTGTTATATTGACTGTGTGTTCTAGTATCAGTGTGTTCTGTTGACTGTGTGTTCTAGTATCTGTATGTTCTATTGACTGTGTGTTCTATTGACTGTGTGTTCTTTTGACTCTGTGTTCTAGTATCTGTGTTTTCTAGTATCTGTGTGTTCTATTGACTGTGTGTTCTATTGACTGTGTGTTCTATTGACTGTGTGTTCTACTGACTGTGTGTTCTATTGAATGTGTGTTCTACTGACTGTGTGTTCTAGTATCTGTGTGTTCTATATACTCTGTGTTATAGTATCTCTGTGTTCTAGTGACTGTGTGTTCTACTGACTGTGTGTTCTAGTATCTGTGTGTTCTATTGACGATGTGTTCTAGTATCTGTGTGTTCTAGTATATGTGTGTTCTATTGACTGTGTGTTCTAGTATTTGTGTGTTCTATTGACTGTGTGTTCTACTGACTGGGTAATCTATTGACTGTGTGTTCTACTGACTGTGTGTTCTATTGACTGTGTGTTCTACTGACTGTGTGTTCTATTGACTGTGTGTTCTATTGACTGTGTGTTCTATTGACTGTGTGTTCTATTGACTGTGTGTTCTAGTATCTCTGTGTGTTCTATTGACTGTGTGTTCTACTGACTGTGTTTTCTATTGACTGTGTGTGCTAATTAGTGTGTGTTCTACTGACTGTGTGTTCTAGTATCTGTGTGTTCTATTGACTGTGTGTTCTAGTATCTGTGTGTTCTATTGACTGTGTGTTCTATTGACTGTGTGTTCTGTTGACTGTGTGTTCTACTGACTGTGTGTTCTATTGACTGTGAGTTCTAGTGACTGTGTGTTCTATTGACTGTGTGTTCTAGTATATGTGTGTGTTCTATTGACTGTGTGTTCTACTGACTGTGTGTTCTATTGACTGTGTGTTCTATTGACTGTGTGTTCTTCTGACTCTGTGTTCTAGTATCTGTGTGTTCTATTGACTGTGTGTTCTAGTATCTGTGTGTTCTATTGACTGTGTGTTCTATTGACTGTGTGTTCTATTGACTGTGTGTTCTACTGACTGTGTGTTCTATTGACTGTGAGTTCTAGTATATGTGTGTTCTATTGACTGTGTGTTCTATTGAATGTGTGTTCTATTGAATGTGTGTTCTATATACTGTGTGTTCTACTGACTGTGAGTTCTAGTGACTGTGTGTTCTATTGACTGTGTGATCTAGTATATGTGTGTGTTCTATTGACTGTGTGTTCTACTGACTGTGTGTTCTATTGACTCTGTGTTCTAGTATCTGTGTTTTCTAGTATCTGTGTGTTCTATTGACTGTGTGTTCTATTGACTGTGTGTTCTACTGACTGTGTGTTCTATTGACTGTGTGTTCTATTGACTGTGTGTTCTATTGACTGTGTGTTCTACTGACTGTGTGTTCTATTGACTGTGTGTTCTACTGACTGTGTGTTCTAGTATCTGTGTGTTCTATTTACTGTGTGTTATAATATCTCTGCGTTCTAGTGACTTTTTGTTCTACTGACTGTGTGTTCTAGTATCTGTGTGTTCTATTGACGGTGTGTTTTTCTATCTGTGTGTTCTAGTATACGTGTGTTCTATTGACTGTGTGTTCTAGTATCTGTGTTTTCTATTGACTGTGTGTTCTACTGACTGTGTGTTCTACTGACTGGGTAATCTACTGACTGTGTGTGCTATTGACTGTGTGTTCCAGTATCTGTGTGTTCTATTGACTATGTGTTCTAGTATGTGTGTGTTCTATTGACTGTGTGTTCTAATGTCTGTGTGTTTTATTGACTGTGTGTTCTAGTATCTGTGAGTTCTATTGACTGTGTGTTCTAGTATCTGTGTGTTCTATTGACTGTGTGTTCTAGTATTTGTGTGTTCTATTGACTGTGTGTTCTAGTGACTGTGTGTTCTACTGACTGTGTGTTCTATTGTCTGTGTGTTCTATTGATTGTGTGTTCTATTGACTGTGTGTTCTATTGACTGTGTGTTCTACTGACTGTGTGTTCTAATGACTTTGTGTTCTAGTATCTGTGTGTTCTATTGACTGTGTGTACTATTGACTGTGTGTTCTATTGACTGTGTGTTCTAGAATCTGTGTGTGTTCTATTGACTGTGTGTTCTACTGACTGTGAATTCTATTGACTGTGTGTGCTATTGACTGTGTGTTCTACTGACTGTGTGTTCTAGTATCTGTGTGTTCTATTGACTGTGTGTTCTAGTATCTGTGTGTTCTATTGACTGTGTGTTCTATTGACTGTGTTTTCTATTGACTGTGTGTTCTACTGACTGTGTGTTCTATTGACTGTGAGTTCTAGTGACTGTGTGTTCTATTGACTCTGTGTTCTAGTATATGTGTGTGTTCTATTGACTGTGTGTTCTACTGACTGTGTGTTCTATTGACTGTGTGTTCTACTGACTGTGTGGTCTATTGACTGTGAGTTCTAGTGACTGTGTGTTCTATTGACTGTGTGTTCTAGTATCTGTGTGTGTTCTATTGACTGTGTGTTCTACTGACTTTGTGTTCTATTGACTGTGTGTTCTATTGACTGTGTGTTCTACTGACTGTGTGTTCTAGTATCTGTGTGTTCTATTGACTGTGTGTTCTAGTATCTGTGTGTTCAGTTGACTGTGTGTTCTATTGACTGTGTATTCTAGTATCTGTGTTTTCTAGTATCTGTGTGTTCTATTGACTGTGTGTTCTATTGACTGTGTGTTCTATTGACTGTGTGTTCTATTGACTGTGTCTTCTACTGACTGTGTCTTCTAATGACTGTGTGTTCTATTGACTGTGTGTTTTACTCACTGTGTGTTCTAGTATCTGTGTGTTCTATTTACTCTGTGTTATAGTATCTATGTGTTCTAGTGACTGTGTGTTCTACTGACTGTGTGTTCTAGTATCTGTGTGTTCTATTGACGGTGTGTTCTAGTATCTGTGTTTTCTAGTATATGTGTGTTCTATTGACTGTGTGTTCTAGTATCTGTGTGTTCTATTGACTGTGTGTTCAACTGACTGGGTAATCTATTGACTGTGTGTTCTATTGACTGTGTGTTCTTTTGACTCTGTGTTCTACTGACTGTGTGTTCTATTGACTGTGTGTTCTACTGACTTTGTGTTCTATTGACTGTGTGTTCTATTGACTGTGTCTTCTATTGACTGTGTGTTATATTACTGTGTGTTCTATTGACTGTGTGTTCTATTGAATGTGTGTTCTATTGACTGTGAGTTCTAGTGACTGTGTGTTCTATTGACTGTGTGTTCTAGTATCTGTGTGTGTTCTATTGACTGTGTGTTCTACTGACTGTGTGTTCTATTGACACGGTGTTCTAGTATCTGTGTTTTCTAGTATATGTGTGTTCTATTGACTGTGTGTTCTATTGACGGTGTGTTCTACTGACTGTGTGTTCTATTGACTGTGTGTTCTACTGACTGTGTGTTCTATTGACTGTGTGTTCTACTGACTGTGTGTTCTAGTATCGGTGTGTTCTACTTACTGTGTGTTGTAATATCTCTGTGTTCTAGTGACTGTGTGTTCTACTGACTGTGTGTTCTAGTATCTGTGTGTTCTATTGACGGTGTGTTCTAGTATCTGTTTTTTCTAGTATACGTGTGTTCTATTGACTGTGTGTTCTAGTATCTGTGTGTTCTATTGACTGTGTGTTCTACTGACAGGGTAATCTATTGACTGTGTGTACTATTGACTGTGTGTTCTATTGACTGTGTGTTCTAGTATCTGTGTGTTCTATTGACTGTGTGTTCTACTGTGATCTATTGACTTTGTGTTCTATTATCTGTATTTTCTATTGACTGTGTGTTCTACTGACTGTGTGTTCTAGTATCTGTGTGTTCTATTTACTGTGTGTTATAGTATCTGTGTGTTCTAGTATATGTGTGTTCTATTGACTGTGTGTTCTAGTATCTGTGTGTTCTATTGACTGTGTGTTCTACTGACTGGGTAATCTATTGACTGTGTGTTCTATTGAATGTGTGTTCTAGTATCTGTGTGTTCTATTGACGGTGTGTTCTAGTATCTGTGTGTTCTATTATATGTGTGTTCTATTGAATGTGTGTTCTAGTATCTGTGTGTTCTATTGACTGTGTGTTCTACTGACTGGGTAATCTATTGACTGTGTGTTCTATTGACTGTGTGTACTATTGACTGTGTGTTCTACTGACTGTGTGTTCTATTATCTATGTGTTCATTTGACTGTGTGTTCTACTGTGTTCTATTGACTGTGTGTTCTAGTATCTGTGTTTTTTATTGACTGTGTGTTCTACTGACTGTGTGTTCTATTATCTGTGTGTTCTATTTACTGTGTATTATAGTATCTATGTGTTCTAGTGACTGTGTGTTCTACTGACTGTGTTCTAGTATCTGTGTGTTCTATTGACTGTGTGTTCTAGTATCTGTGTGTTCTCTTCACTGTGTGTTCTATTGACTGTGTGTTCTATTGACTGTGTGTTCTACTGACTGTGTGTTCTATTGACTGTGTGTTATATTGACTGTATGTTCTATTGTCTGTGTGTTCTATTGACTCTGAGTTCTAGTATCTGTGTGTTCTATTGACTGTGAGTTCTAGTATCTGTGTGTTCTATTTATTGTGTGTTCTATTAACTGTGTGTTCTATTGACTGGGTAATCTATTGACTGTGTGTTCTACTGAATGTGTGTTCTAGTATCTGTGTGTTCTATTGATTGTGTGTTCTAGTATCTGTGTGTTCTATTGACTGTGTGTTCTATTGACTGTGTGTTCTATTGACTGTGTGTTCTACTGACTTTGTGTTCTATTGACTGTGAGTTCTAGTGACTGTGTGTTCTATTGACTGTGTGTTCTAGTATCTGTGTGTGTTCTATTGACTGTGTGTTCTACTGACTGTGTGTTCTATTGACTGTGTGTTCTATTGACTGTGTGTTCTACTGACTGTGTGTTCTAGTATCTGTGTGTTCTATTGACTGTGTGTTCTAGTATCTGTGTGTTCTATTGACTGTGTGTTCTATTGACTGTGTGTTCTATTGACTGTGGGTTCTACTGACTGTGAGTTCTAGTATCTGTGTGTTCTATTGACTGTGTGTTCTATTGAATGTGTGTTCTATTGACTGTGTGTTCTATTGACTGTGTGTTCTATTGACTCTGTGTTCTATTGACTCTGTGTTCTAGTATCTTTGTTTTCTAGTATCTGTGTGTTCTATTGACCGTGTGTTCTATTGACTGTGTGTTCTACTGACTGTGTGTTCTATTGACTGTGTGTTCTATTGACTGTGTGTTCTATTGACTGTGTGTTCTACTGACTGTGTGTTCTATTGACTGTGTGTTCTACTGACTGTGTGTTCTAGTATCTGTGTGTTCTATTTACTGTGTGTTATAATATCTCTGTGTTCTAGTGACTGTGTGTTCTACTGACTGTGTGTTCTAGTATCTGTGTGTTCTATTGACGGTGTGTTCTTCTATCTGTGTGTTCTATTATATGTGTGTTCTATTGACTGTGTGTTCTAGTATATGTGTGTTCTATTGACTGTGTGTACTATTGACTGTGTGTTCTAGTATCTGTGTGTTCTATTGACGGTGTGTTCTAGTATCTGTGTGTTCTATTATATGTGTGTTCTATTGACTGTGTGTTCTAATATCTCTGTGTTCTATTGACTGTGTGTTATACTGACTGGGTAATCTATTGACTGTGTGTTCTTTTGACTGTGTGTTCTATTGACTGTGTGTTCTACTGACTGTGTGTGCTATTGACTGTGTGTTCTAGTATCTGTGTGTTCTATTGACTATGTGTTCTAGTATGTGTGTGTTCTATTGACTGTGTGTTCTAGTGTCTGTGTGTTTTATTGACTGTGTGTTCTAGTATCTGTGTGTTCTATTGACTGTGTGTTCTGGTATATGTGTGTTCTATTGACTGTGTGTTCTAGTATTTGTGTGTTCTATTGACTGTGTGTTCTAGTGTCTGTGTGTTCTTGTATCTGTGTGTTATAATGACAGTGTGTTCTATTGACTGTGTGTTCTACTGACTGTGTGTTCTATTGACTGTGTGTTCTATTGAATGTGTGTTCTATTGACTGTGTGTTCTATTGACTGTGTGTTCTAGAATCTGTGTGTGTTCTATTGCCTGTGTGTTCTACTGACTGTGTGTTCTATTGACTGTGTGTTCTATTGACTGTGTGTTCTACTGACTGTGTGTTCTATTGACTGTGTGTTATATTGACTGTATGTTCTATTGACTGTGTGTTCTATTGACAGTGTGTCCTAGTATCTGTGTGATCTATTGACTGTGTGTTCTATTGACTGTGTGTTCTAGTATCTGTGTGTTCTAGTGACTGTGTGTTCTATTGACTGTGTGTTCTAGTATCTGTGTGTTCTATTGACTCTGAGTTCTAGTATCTGTGTGTTCTATTGACTGTGAGTTCTAGTATCTGTGTGTTCTATTTATTGTGTGTTCTATTAACTGTGTGTTCTATTGACTGGGTAATCTATTGACTGTGTGTTCTACTGAATGTGTGTTCTAGTATCTGTGTGTTCTATTGATTGTGTGTTCTAGTATCTGTGTGTTCTATTGACTGTGTGTTCTATTGACTGTGTGTTCTATTGACTGTGTGTTCTACTGACTTTGTGTTCTATTGACTGTGAGTTCTAGTGACTGTGTGTTATATTGACTGTGTGTTCTAGTATCTGTGTGTGTTCTATTGACTGTGTGTTCTACTGACTGTGTGTTCTATTGACTGTGTGTTCTATTGACTGTGTGTTCTACTGACTGTGTGTTCTAGTATCTGTGTGTTCTATTGACTGTGTGTTCTAGTATCTGTGTGTTCTATTGACTGTGTGTTCTATTGACTGTGTGTTCTATTGACTGTGGGTTCTACTGACTGTGAGTTCTAGTATCTGTGTGTTCTATTGACTGTGTGTTCTATTGAATGTGTGTTCTATTGACTGTGTGTTCTATTGACTGTGTGTTCTATTGACTCTGTGTTCTATTGACTCTGTGTTCTAGTATCTTTGTTTTCTAGTATCTGTGTGTTCTATTGACCGTGTGTTCTATTGACTGTGTGTTCTACTGACTGTGTGTTCTATTGACTGTGTGTTCTATTGACTGTGTGTTCTATTGACTGTGTGTTCTACTGACTGTGTGTTCTATTGACTGTGTGTTCTACTGACTGTGTGTTCTAGTATCTGTGTGTTCTATTTACTGTGTGTTATAATATCTCTGTGTTCTAGTGACTGTGTGTTCTATTGACTGTGTGTTCTATTGACTGTGTGTTCTACTGACTTTGTGTTCTATTGACTGTGAGTTCTAGTGACTGTGTGTTCTATTGACTGTGTGTTCTAGTATCTGTGTGTGTTCTATTGACTGTGTGTTCTACTGACTGTGTGTTCTATTGACTGTGTGTTCTATTGACTGTGTGTTCTACTGACTGTGTGTTCTAGTATCTGTGTGTTCTATTGACTGTGTGTTCTAGTATCTGTGTGTTCTATTGACTGTGTGTTCTATTGACTGTGTGTTCTATTGACTGTGGGTTCTACTGACTGTGAGTTCTAGTATCTGTGTGTTCTATTGACTGTGTGTTATATTGAATGTGTGTTCTATTGACTGTGTGTTCTATTGACTGTGTGTTCTATTGACTCTGTGTTCTATTGACTCTGTGTTCTAGTATCTTTGTTTTCTAGTATCTGTGTGTTCTATTGACCGTGTGTTCTATTGACTGTGTGTTCTACTGACTGTGTGTTCTATTGACTGTGTGTTCTATTGACTGTGTGTTCTATTGACTGTGTGTTCTACTGACTGTGTGTTCTATTGACTGTGTGTTCTACTGACTGTGTGTTCTAGTATCTGTGTGTTCTATTTACTGTGTGTTATAATATCTCTGTGTTCTAGTGACTGTGTGTTCTACTGACTGTGTGTTCTAGTATCTGTGTGTTCTATTGACGGTGTGTTCTTCTATCTGTGTGTTCTATTATATGTGTGTTCTATTGACTGTGTGTTTTAGTATATGTGTGTTCTATTGACTGTGTGTACTATTGACTGTGTGTTCTAGTATCTGTGTGTTCTATTGACGGTGTGTTCTAGTATCTGTGTGTTCTATTATATGTGTGTTCTATTGACTGTGTGTTCTAATATCTCTGTGTTCTATTGACTGTGTGTTATACTGACTGGGTAATCTATTGACTGTGTGTTCTTTTGACTGTGTGTTCTATTGACTGTGTGTTCTACTGACTGTGTGTGCTATTGACTGTGTGTTCTAGTATCTGTGTGTTCTATTGACTATGTGTTCTAGTATGTGTGTGTTCTATTGACTGTGTGTTCTAGTGTCTGTGTGTTTTATTGACTGTGTGTTCTAGTATCTGTGTGTTCTATTGACTGTGTGTTCTGGTATATGTGTGTTCTATTGACTGTGTGTTCTAGTATTTGTGTGTTCTATTGACTGTGTGTTCTAGTGTCTGTGTGTTCTTGTATCTGTGTGTTATAATGACAGTGTGTTCTATTGACTGTGTGTTCTACTGACTGTGTGTTCTATTGACTGTGTGTTCTATTGAATGTGTGTTCTATTGACTGTGTGTTCTATTGACTGTGTGTTCTACTGACTGTGTGTTCTACTGACTTTGTGTTCTAGTATCTGTGTGTTCTATTGACTGTGTGTACTATTGACTGTGTGTTCTATTGACTGTGTGTTCTAGAATCTGTGTGTGTTCTATTGCCTGTGTGTTCTACTGACTGTGAATTCTATTGACTGTGTGTGCTATTGTCTGTGCGTTCTACTGACTGTGTGTTCTAGTGTCTGTGTGTTCTATTGACTGTGTGTTCTAGTATCTGTGTGTTCTATTGACTGTGTGTTCTATTGACTGTGTGTTCTATTGACTATGTGTTCTACTGACTGTGTGTTCTATTGACTGTGAGTTCTAGTGACTGTGTGTTCTATTGACTGTGTGTTCTAGTATCTGTGTGTGTTCTATTGACTGTGTGTTCTACTAACTGTGTGTTCTATTGACTGTGTGTTCTACTGACTGTGTGTTCTATTGACTGTGAGTTCTAGTGACTGTGTGTTCTATTGACTGTGTGTTCTAGTATCTGTGTTTGTTCTATTGACTGTGTGTTCTACTGACTGTGTGTTCTATTGACTGTGTGTTCTATTGACTGTGTGTTCTACTTACTGTGTGTTCTAGTATCTGTGTGTTCTATTGACTGTGTGTTCTAGTATCTGTGTGTTCAATTGACTGTGTGTTCTATTGACTGTGTATTCTAGTATCTGTGTTTTCTAGTATCTGTGTGTTCTATTGACTGTGTGTTCTATTGACTGTGTGTTCTATTGACTGTGTGTTCTATTGACTGTGTCTTCTACTGACTGTGTCTTCTACTGACTGTGTGTTCTATTGACTGTGTGTTCTACTAACTGTGTGTTCTAGTATCTGTGTGTTCTATTTACTCTGTGTTATAGTATCTCTGTGTTCTAGTGACTGTGTGTTCTACTGACTGTGTGTTCTAGTATCTGTGTGTTCTTTTGACGGTGTGTTCTAGTATCTGTGTTTTCTAGTATATGTGTGTTCTATTGACTGTGTGTTCTAGTATCTGTGTGTTCTATTGACTGTGTGTTCAACTGACTGGGTAATCTATTGACTGTGTTTTCTATTGACTGTGTGTTCTTTTGACTCTGTGTTCTACTGACTGTGTGTTCTATTGACTGTGTGTTCTACTGACTTTGTGTTCTATTGACTGTGTGTTCTATTGACTGTGTCTTCTATTGACTGTGTGTTATATTACTGTGTGTTCTATTGACTGTGTGTTCTACTGACTGTGTGTTCTACTGACTTTGTGTTCTAGTATCTGTGTGTTCTATTGACTGTGTGTACTATTGACTGTGTGTTCTATTGACTGTGTGTTCTAGAATCTGTGTGTGTTCTATTGCCTGTGTGTTCTACTGACTGTGAATTCTATTGACTGTGTGTGCTATTGTCTGTGTGCTCTACTGACTGTGTGTTCTAGTATCTGTGTGTTCTATTGACTGTGTGTTCTAGTATCTGTGTGTTCTATTGACTGTGTGTTCTATTGACTGTGTGTTCTATTGACTGTGTGTTCTACTGACTGTGTGTTCTATTGACTGTGAGTTCTAGTGACTGTGTGCTCTATTGACTGTGTGTTCTAGTATCTGTGTGTGTTCTATTGACTGTGTGTTCTACTGACTGTGTGTTCTATTGACTGTGTGTTCTACTGACTGTGTGTTCTATTGACTGTGAGTTCTAGTGACTGTGTGTTCTATTGACTGTGTGTTCTAGTATCTGTGTGTGTTCTATTGACTGTGTGTTCTACTGACTGTGTGTTCTATTGACTGTGTGTTCTATTGACTGTGTGTTCTACTGACTGTGTGTTTTAGTATCTGTGTGTTCTATTGACTGTGTATTCTAGTATCTGTGTTTTCTAGTATATGTGTGTTCTATTGACTGTGTGTTCTATAGACTGTGTGTTCTATTGACTGTGTGTTCTATTGACTGTGTCTTCTACTGACTGTGTCTTCTACTGACTGTGTGTTCTATTGACTGTGTGTTCTACTAACTGTGTGTTCTAGTATCTGTGTGTTCTATTTACTCTGTGTTATAGTATCTCTGTGTTCTAGTGACTGTGTGTTCTACTGACTGTGTGTTCTAGTATCTGTGTGTTCTATTGACGGTGTGTTCTAGTATCTGTGTGTTCTATTGACTGTGTGTTCTGGTATATGTGTGTTCTATTGACTGTGTGTTCTAGTATTTGTGTGTTCTATTGACTGTGTGTTCTAGTGTCTGTGTGTTCTTGTATCTGTGTGTTATAATGACAGTGTGTTCTATTGACTGTGTGTTCTACTGACTGTGTGTTCTATTGACTGTGTGTTCTATTGAATGTGTGTTCTATTGACTGTGTGTTCTATTGACTGTGTGTTCTACTGACTGTGTGTTCTACTGACTTTGTGTTCTAGTATCTGTGTGTTCTATTGACTGTGTGTACTATTGACTGTGTGTTCTATTGACTGTGTGTTCTAGAATCTGTGTGTGTTCTATTGCCTGTGTGTTCTACTGACTGTGAATTCTATTGACTGTGTGTGCTATTGTCTGTGCGTTCTACTGACTGTGTGTTCTAGTATCTGTGTGTTCTATTGACTGTGTGTTCTAGTATCTGTGTGTTCTATTGACTGTGTGTTCTATTGACTGTGTGTTCTATTGACTATGTGTTCTACTGACTGTGTGTTCTATTGACTGTGAGTTCTAGTGACTGTGTGTTCTATTGACTGTGTGTTCTAGTATCTGTGTGTGTTCTATTGACTGTGTGTTCTACTAACTGTGTGTTCTATTGACTGTGTGTTCTACTGACTGTGTGTTCTATTGACTGTGAGTTCTAGTGACTGTGTGTTCTATTGACTGTGTGTTCTAGTATCTGTGTGTGTTCTATTGACTGTGTGTTCTACTGACTGTGTGTTCTATTGACTGTGTGTTCTATTGACTGTGTGTTCTACTTACTGTGTGTTCTAGTATCTGTGTGTTCTATTGACTGTGTGTTCTAGTATCTGTGTGTTCAATTGACTGTGTGTTCTATTGACTGTGTATTCTAGTATCTGTGTTTTCTAGTATCTGTGTGTTCTATTGACTGTGTGTTCTATTGACTGTGTGTTCTATTGACTGTGTGTTCTATTGACTGTGTCTTCTACTGACTGTGTCTTCTACTGACTGTGTGTTCTATTGACTGTGTGTTCTACTAACTGTGTGTTCTAGTATCTGTGTGTTCTATTTACTCTGTGTTATAGTATCTCTGTGTTCTAGTGACTGTGTGTTCTACTGACTGTGTGTTCTAGTATCTGTGTGTTCTTTTGACGGTGTGTTCTAGTATCTGTGTTTTCTAGTATATGTGTGTTCTATTGACTGTGTGTTCTAGTATCTGTGTGTTCTATTGACTGTGTGTTCAACTGACTGGGTAATCTATTGACTGTGTTTTCTATTGACTGTGTGTTCTTTTGACTCTGTGTTCTACTGACTGTGTGTTCTATTGACTGTGTGTTCTACTGACTTTGTGTTCTATTGACTGTGTGTTCTATTGACTGTGTGTTATATTACTGTGTGTTCTATTGACTGTGTGTTCTACTGACTGTGTGTTCTACTGACTTTGTGTTCTAGTATCTGTGTGTTCTATTGACTGTGTGTACTATTGACTGTGTGTTCTATTGACTGTGTGTTCTAGAATCTGTGTGTGTTCTATTGCCTGTGTGTTCTACTGACTGTGAATTCTATTGACTGTGTGTGCTATTGTCTGTGTGCTCTACTGACTGTGTGTTCTAGTATCTGTGTGTTCTATTCACTGTGTGTTCTAGTATCTGTGTGTTCTATTGACTGTGTGTTCTATTGACTGTGTGTTCTATTGACTGTGTGTTCTACTGACTGTGTGTTCTATTGACTGTGAGTTCTAGTGACTGTGTGCTCTATTGACTGTGTGTTCTAGTATCTGTGTGTGTTCTATTGACTGTGTGTTCTACTGACTGTGTGTTCTATTGACTGTGTGTTCTACTGACTGTGTGTTCTATTGACTGTGAGTTCTAGTGACTGTGTGTTCTATTGACTGTGTGTTCTAGTATCTGTGTGTGTTCTATTGACTGTGTGTTCTACTGACTGTGTGTTCTATTGACTGTGTGTTCTATTGACTGTGTGTTCTACTGACTGTGTGTTTTAGTATCTGTGTGTTCTATTGACTGTGTATTCTAGTATCTGTGTTTTCTAGTATATGTGTGTTCTATTGACTGCGTGTTCTATAGACTGTGTGTTCTATTGACTGTGTGTTCTATTGACTGTGTGTTCTATTGAATGTGTGTTCTATTGACTGTGTGTTCTATTGACTGTGTGTTCTACTGACTGTGTGTTCTACTGACTTTGTGTTCTAGTATCTGTGTGTTCTATTGACTGTGTGTACTATTGACTGTGTGTTCTATTGACTGTGTGTTCTAGAATCTGTGTGTGTTCTATTGCCTGTGTGTTCTACTGACTGTGAATTCTATTGACTGTGTGTGCTATTGTCTGTGCGTTCTACTGACTGTGTGTTCTAGTATATGTGTGTTCTATTGACTGTGTGTTCTAGTATCTGTGTGTTCTATTGACTGTGTGTTCTATTGACTGTGTGTTCTATTGACTGTGTGTTCTACTGACTGTGTGTTCTATTGACTGTGAGTTCTAGTGACTGTGTGTTCTATTGACTGTGTGTTCTAGTATCTGTGTGTGTTCTATTGACTGTGTGTTCTACTAACTGTGTGTTCTATTGACTGTGTGTTCTACTGACTGTGTGTTCTATTGACTGTGAGTTCTAGTGACTGTGTGTTCTATTGACTGTGTGTTCTAGTATCTGTGTGTGTTCTATTGACTGTGTGTTCTACTGACTGTGTGTTCTATTGACTGTGTGTTCTATTGACTGTGTGTTCTACTTACTGTGTGTTCTAGTATCTGTGTGTTCTATTGACTGTGTGTTCTAGTATCTGTGTGTTCAATTGACTGTGTGTTCTATTGACTGTGTATTCTAGTATCTGTGTTTTCTAGTATCTGTGTGTTCTATTGACTGTGTGTTCTATTGACTGTGTGTTCTATTGACTGTGTGTTCTATTGACTGTGTCTTCTACTGACTGTGTCTTCTACTGACTGTGTGTTCTATTGACTGTGTGTTCTACTGACTGTGTGTTCTAGTATCTGTGTGTTCTATTTACTGTGTGTTATAGTATCTCTGTGTTCTAGTGACTGTGTGTTCTACTGACTGTGTGTTCTAGTATCTGTGTGTTCTATTGACGGTGTGTTCTAGTATCTGTGTGTTCTAGTATATGTGTGTTCTATTGACTGTGTGTTCTAGTATCTGTGTGTTCTATTGACTGTGTGTTCAACTGACTGGGTAATCTATTGACTGTGTTTTCTATTGACTGTGTGTTCTTTTGACTCTGTGTTCTACTGACTGTGTGTTCTATTGACTGTGTGTTCTACTGACTGTGTGTTCTAGTATCGGTGTGTTCTATTTACTGTGTGTTGTAATATCTCTGTGTTCTAGTGAATGTGTGTTCTACTGACTGTGTGTTCTAGTATCTGTGTGTTCTATTGACGATGTGTTCTAGTATCTGTTTTTTCTAGTATACGTGTGTTCTATTGACTGTGTGTTCTAGTATCTGTGTGTTCTATTGACTGTGTGTTCTACTGACAGGGTAATCTATTGACTGTTTGTTCTATCTAGTGGCACAGTGTGTGTTCTAGTGGCACAGTGTGTGTTCTCCTGAGTGGTGCAGTGGTCTAAGGCACTGCATCGCAGTGCTAACTGTGCCACTAGAGATCCTGGTTCGAATCCAGGCTCTGTCGCAGCCGGCCGCGACCGGGAGACTCATGGGCGGCGCACAATTGGCCCAGCGTCGTCCAGGGTATGGGGAGGGAATGGCCGGCAGGGATGTAGCTCAGTTGATAGAGCATGGCGTTTGCAACGCCAGGGTTGTGGGTTCGATTCCCACGGGGGGCCAGTATAAATAAAAAAATAAATAAAATGTATTCACTAACTGTAAGTCGCTCTGGATAAGAGCGTCTGCTAAATGACTGAAATGTAATGAAATGTATTGACTGTGTGTACTATTGACTGTGCGTTCTAGTATCTGTGTGTTCTACTGTGATCTATTGACTTTGTGTTCTATTATCTGTGTTTTCTATTGACTGTGTGTTCTACTGACTGTGTGTTCTAGTATCTGTGTGTTCTATTTACTGTGTGTTATAGTATCTGTGTGTTATAGTATATGTGTGTTCTATTGACTGTGTGTTCTAGTATCTGTGTGTTCTATTGACTGTGTGTTCTACTGACTGGGTAATCTATTGACTGTGTGTTCTATTGAATGGGTGTTCTAGTATCTGTGTGTTCTATTGACGGTGTGTTCTAGTATCTGTGTGTTCTAGTATATGTGTGTTCTATTGACTGTGTGTTCTAGTATCTGTGTGTTCTATTGACTGTGTGTTCTACTGACTGGGTAATCTATTGACTGTGTGTTCTATTGACTGTGTGTACTATTGACTGTGTGTTCTACTGATTGTGTGTTATATTATCTATGTGTTCTATTGACTGTGTGTTCTACTGTGTTCTATTGACTGTGTGTTCTAGTATCTGTGTTTTTTATTGACTGTGTGTTCTACTGACTGTGTGTTCTATTATCTGTGTGTTCCATTTACTGTGTATTATAGTATCTCTGTGTTCTAGTGGCTGTGTGTTCTACTGACTGTGTGTTATAGTATCTGTGTGTTCTATTGACTGTGTGTTCTAGTATCTGTGTGTTCTCTTCACCGTGTGTTCTATTGACTGTGTGTTCTATTGACTGTGTGTTCTAGTATCTGTGTGTTCTATTGACTGTGTGTTCTAGTATCTGTGTGTTCTATTGACTGTGTGTTGTAGTATTTGTGTGTTCTATTGACTGTGTGTCCTAGTGTCTGTGTGTTCTTGTATCTGTGTGTTATAATGACTGTGTGTTCTATTGACTGTGTGTTCTACTGACTGTGTGTTCTATTGACTGTGTGTTCTATTGAATGTGTGTTCTATTGACTGTGAGTTCTAGTGATCTGTGTGTTCTATTGACTGTGTGTTCTAGTTGATGTGTGTTCTATTGACTGTGTGTTCTATTGACTGTGTGTTCTGTTGACTGTGTGTTCTATTTTGCTTGTGTGTTCTACTGACTGTGTGTTCTAGTATCTGTGTGTTCTACTGACTGTGTGTTATAGTATCTGTGTGTTCTATTGACTGTGTGTTCTAGTATCTGTGTGTTCTATTGACTGTGTGTTCTAGTATCTGTGTGTTCTAGTATCTGTGTGTTCTATTGACTGTGTGTTCTAGTATCTGTGTGTTCTAGTGACTGTGTGTTCTGTTGACTGTGTGTTCTAGTATATGTGTGTTCTATTGACTGTGTGTTCTATTGACTGTGAGTTCTAGTATCTGTGTGTTCTATTTCATGTGTGTTCTATTGACTGTGTATTCTAGTATATGTGTGTTCTATTGACTGTGTGTTCTAGTATATGTGTGTTCTAGTATCTGTGTGTTCTATTGACTGTGTGTTCTGTTGACTGTGTGTTCTATTGATTGTGTGTTCTACTGACTGTGTGTTCTACTGACTGTGTGTTCTAGTATCTGTGTGTTCTATTGACTGTGTGTTCTATTGACTGTGTGTTCTATTGACTGTGTGTTCTATTGACTGTGTGTTCTATTGACTGTGTGTTCTAGTATCTGTGTGTTCTAGTATCTGTGTGTTCTATTGACTGTGTGTTCTATTGACTGTGTGTTCTACTGACTGTGTGTTCTATTGACTGTGTGTTCTATTGACTGTGTGTTCTATTGACTGTGTGTTCTACTGACTGTGTGTTCTATTGACTGTGTGTTCTACTGACTGTGTGTTCTAGTATCTGTGTGTTCTATTTACTGTGTGTTATAATATCTCTGTGTTCTAGTGACTGTGTGTTCTACTGACTGTGTGTTCTAGTATCTGTGTGTTCTATTGACGGTGTGTTCTAGTATCTGTGTGTTCTAGTATATGTGTGTTCTATTGACTGTGTGTTCTAGTATCTGTGTGTTCTATTGACTGTGTGTTCTACTGACTGTGTGTTCTATTGACTGGGTAATCTATTGACTGTGTGTTCTATTGACTGTGTGTACTATTGACTGTGTGTTCTATTGACTGTGTGTTCTAGTATCTGTGTGTTCTATTGACGGTGTGTTCTATAGTGTTCTATTGACTGTGTGTTCTAGTATATGTGTGTTCTGCTGACTGTGTGCTCTAGTATCTGTGTGTTCTATTGACTGTGTGTTCTATAGTGTTCTATTGACTGTGTGTTCTATTTACTGTGTGTGTTCTATTGACTGTGTGTTCTAGTATCTGTGTGTTCTATTGACTGTGTGTTCTAGTTTGACTGTGTGTTCTATTGACTGTGTGTTCTAGTATCTGTGTGATCTGTCGACTGTGTGTTCTATTGACTGTGTGTTCTAGTATCTGTGTGTTCTATTGACTGTGTGTTCTAGTATCTGTGTGTTCTATTGACTGTGTGTTCTATTGACTGTGTGTTCTAGTATCTGTGTGTTCTATTGTCTGTGTGTAATAGTATCTGTGTTCTATTGACTGTGTGTTCTAGTATCTGTGTGTTCTATTGACTGTGTGTTCTATTGACTGTGTGTTCTAGTATCTGTGTGTTCTATTTACTGTGTGTTCTATTGACTGTGTGTTCTAGTATCTGTGTTCTATTGACTGTGTGTTCTATTGACTGTGTGTTCTAGTATCTGTGTGTTCTATTGACTGTGTGTTCTAGTATCTGTGTGTTCTATTGACTGTGTGTTCTAGTATCTGTGTGTTCTATTGACTGTGTGTTCTAGTATCTGTGTGTTCTATTGACTGTGTGTTCTAGTAACTGTGTGTTCTATTGACTGTGTGTTCTAGTATCTGTGTGTTCTAGTGACTGTGTGTTCTGTTGACTGTGTGTTCTAGTATATGTGTGTTCTATTGACTGTGTGTTCTATTGACTGTGAGTTCTAGTATCTGTGTGTTCTATTTCATGTGTGTTCTATTGACTGTGTATTCTAGTATATGTGTGTTCTATTGACTGTGTGTTCTAGTATATGTGTGTTCTAGTATCTGTGTGTTCTATTGACTGTGTGTTCTGTTGACTGTGTGTTCTATTGATTGTGTGTTCTACTGACTGTGAGTTCTACTGACTGTGTGTTCTAGTATCTGTGTGTTCTATTGAATGTGTGTTCTATTGTATGTGTGTTCTATTGACTGTGTTCTATTGACTGTGTGTTATACTGACTGGGTAATCTAATGACTGTGTGTTCTACTAACTGTTTGTTCTAGTATATGTGTGTTCTATTGACTGTGTGTTCTAATATCTGTGTGTTCTATTGACTGTGTGTTCTAGTATCTGTGTGTTCTAGTGACTGTGTGTTCTATTGACTGTGTGTTCTAGTATCTGTGTATTCTATTGACTGTGTGTTCTATTGACTGTGAGTTCTAGTATCTGTGTGTTCTATTTAATGTGTGTTCTATTGACTGTGTATTCTAGTATATGTGTGTTCTATTGACTGTGTGTTCTAGTATATGTGTGTTCTAGTATCTGTGTGTTCTATTGACTGTGTGTTCTGTTGACTGTGTGTTCTATTGATTGTGTGTTCTACTGACTGTGTGTTCTACTGACTGTGTGTTCTAGTATCTGTGTGTTCTATTGAATGTGTGTTCTATTGTATGTGTGTTCTATTGACTGTGTTCTATTGACTGTGTGTTATACTGACTGGGTAATCTAATGACTGTGTGTTCTACTAACTGTTTGTTCTAGTATATGTGTGTTCTATTGACTGTGTGTTCTAATATCTGTGTGTTATATTTACTGTGTGTTCTAGTATATGTGTGTTCTATTGACTGTGTGTTCCAGTATCAATGTGTTCTATTTACTGTGTGTTCAAGTATCTGTGTGTTCTAGTATCTGTGTGTTCTATTGACTGTTTGTTCTAGTATATGCGTGTTCTGTTGACTGTTTGCTCTAGTATCTGTGTGGTCTATTTACTGTGTGTTCTAGTATATGTGTGTTCTATTGACTGTGTGTTCTAGTATCTGTGTATTCTATTCACTGTGTGTTCTAGTGACTGTGTGTTCTATTGACTGTGTGTTCTAGTATCTGTGTGTTCTATTGACTGTGTGTTCTAGTATCTGTGTGTTCTAGTGACTGTGTGTTCTATTGACTGTGTGTTCTAGTGACTGTGTGTTCTATTGACTGTGTGTTCTATTGACTGTGAGTTCTAGTATCTGTGTGTTCTATTTAATGTGTGTTCTATTGACTGTGTATTCTAGTATCTGTGTGTTATATTTACTGTGTGTTCTAGTATATGTGTGTTCTATTGACTGTGTGTTCCAGTATCAATGTGTTCTATTTACTGTGTGTTCAAGTATCTGTGTGTTCTAGTATCTGTGTGTTCTATTGACTGTGTGTTCTAGTATATGTGTGTTCTATTGACTGTGTGTTCTAGTATCTGTGTGTTCTATTTACTGTGTGTTCTAGTATATGTGTGTTCTATTGACTGTGTGTTCTAGTATCTGTGTGTTCTATTCACTGTGTGTTCTAGTGACTGTGTGTTCTATTGACTGTGTGTTCTAGTAACTGTGTGTTCTATTGACTGTGTGTTCTAGTATCTGTGTGTTCTAGTGACTGTGTGTTCTATTGACTGTGTGTTCTAGTGACTGTGTGTTCTATTGACTGTGTGTTCTATTGACTGTGAGTTCTAGTATCTGTGTGTTCTATTGACTGTGTGTTCTAGTATCTGTGTGTTCTATTGACTGTGTGTTCTGTTGACTGTGTGTTCTATTGATTGTGTGTTCTACTGACTGTGTGTTCTACTGACTGTGTGTTCTAGTATCTGTGTGTTCTATTGAATGTGTGTTCTATTGTCTGTGTGTTCTATTGACTGTGTGTTCTAGTATCTGTGTGTTCTAGTATATGTGTGTTCTATTGACTGTGTGTTCTAGTATCTGTGTGTTCTATTGACTGTGTGTTCTACTGACTGGGTAATCTATTGACTGTGTGTTCTATTGACTGTGTGTAATATTGACCGTGTGTTCTATTGACTGTGTGTTCTAGTATCTGTGTGTTCTATTGACTGTGTGTTCTACTGTGTTCTATTGACTGTGTGTTCTATTTACTGTGTGTTCTATTGACTGTGTGTTCTATTGACTGTGTGTTCTAGTATCTGTGTGATCTATTGACTGTGTGTTCTATTGACTGTGTGTTCTAGTATCTGTGTGTTCTATTGACTGTGTGTTCTATTGACTGTGTGTTCTATTGACTGTGTGTTCTATTGACTGTGTGTTCTATTGACTGTGTGTTCTATTGACTGTGTGTTCTAGTATCTGTGTGTTCTATTGACTGTGTGTTCTATTGACTGTGTGTTCTATTGACTGTGTGTTCTATTTACTGTGTGTTCTATTGACAGTGTGTTCTAGTATCTGTGTGTTATATTGACTGTGTGTTCTATTAAATGTATGTTCTATTGACAGTGTGTTCTAGTATCTGTGTGATCTGTTGACTGTGTGTTCTAATGACTGTGTGTTCTAGTATCTGTGTGTTCTATTGAATGTGTGTTCTAGTATTTGTGTGTTCTATTGACTGTGTGTTCTATTGACTGTGTGTTCTAGTATCTGTGTGTTCTACTGACGGTGTGTAATAATATCTGTGTTCTATTGACTGTGTGTTCTAGTATCTGTGTGTTCTATTGACTGTGTGTTCTATTTACTGTGTGTTCTAGTATATGTGTGTTCTATTGACTGTGTGTTCTATTTACTGTGTGTTCTAGTATCTGTGTGTTCTAGTATCTGTGTGTTCTAGTGACTGTATGCTCTATTGACTGTGTGTTCTAGTATCTGTGTGTTCTATTGACTGTGAGTTCTAGTATCTGTGTGTTCTATTGACTGTGTGTTCCATTAACTGTGAGTTCTAGTATCTGTGTGATCTATTGACTGTGTGTTCTATTGACTGTGTGCTCTAGTATCTGTGTGTTCGATTGAATGTGTGTTCTACTGACTGGGTAATCTAATGACTGTGTGTTCTATTGACTGTGTGTTCTAGTATCTGTGTGTTGTAGTATCTGTGTGTTCTATTGACTGTGTGTTCTAGTATCTGTGTGTTCTACTGACTGTGTGTTATAGTATCTGTGTGTTCTATTGACGGTGTGTTCTAGTATATGTGTGTTCTATTGACTCTGTGTTCTATTGACTGTGTGTTCTAGTATCTGTGTGTTCTAGTATCTGTGTGTTCTATTGACTGTGTGTTCTAGTATCTATGTGTTCTAGTGACTGTGTGTTCTATTGACTGTGTGTTCTAGTATCTGTGTGTTCTATTGACTGTGTGTTCTATTGACTGTGTGTTCTACTGACTGTGTTCTACTGACTGTGTGTTCTATTGACTGTGTGTTCTTGTATATGTGTGTTCTATTGACTGTGTTCTAGTATCTGTGTGTTCTATTTACTGTGTGTTCAAGTATCTGTGTGTTCTAGTATATGTGTGTTCTATTGTCTGTGTGTTCTATTGACTGTGTGTTCTAGTATCTGTGTGTTCTATTATATGTGTGTTCTATTGACTGTGTGTTCTAGTATCTGTGTGTTCTATTGACTGTGTGTTCTACTGACTGGGTAATCTATTGACTGTGTGTTCTATTGACTGTGTGTAATATTGACCATGTGTTCTATTGACTGTGTGTTCTAGTATCTGTGTGTTCTATTGACTGTATGTTCTACTGTGTTCTATTGACTGTGTGTTCTATTTACTGCGTGTTCTATTGACTGTGTGTTCTATTGACAGTGTGTTCTAGTATCTGTGTGATCTATTGACTGTGTGTTCTATTGACTGTGTGTTGTAGTATCTCTGTGTTCTATTGACTGTGTGTTCTACTGACTGGGTAATCTATTGACTGTGTGTTCTATTGACTGAGTGTACTATTGACTGTGTGTTCTATTGACTGTGTGTTCTAGTATCTGTGTGTTATATTGACTGTGTGTTCTATTAAATGTATGTTCTATTGACAGTGTGTTCTATTTACTGTGTGTTCTATTGACAGTGTGTTCTAGTATCTGTGTGTTATATTGACTGTGTGTTCTATTAAATGTATGTTCTATTGACAGTGTGTTCTAGTATCTGTGTGATCTGTTGACTGTGTGTTCTAATGACTGTGTGTTCTAGTATCTGTGTGTTCTATTGAATGTGTGTTCTAGTATTTGTGTGTTCTATTGACTGTGTGTTCTATTGACTGTGTGTTCTAGTATCTGTGTGTTCTATTGACGGTGTGTAATATTGTGTTCTATTGACTGTGTGTTCTAGTATCTGTGTGTTCTATTGACTGTGTGTTCTATTTACTGTGTGTTCTAGTATATGTGTGTTCTATTGACTGTGTGTTCTATTTACTGTGTGTTCTAGTATCTGTGTGTTCTAGTATCTGTGTGTTCTAGTGACTGTATGCTCTATTGACTGTGTGTTCTAGTATCTGTGTGTTCTATTGACTGTGAGTTCTAGTATCTGTGTGTTCTATTGACTGTGTGTTCCATTAACTGTGAGTTCTAGTATCTGTGTGATCTATTGACTGTGTGTTCTATTGACTGTGTGCTCTAGTATCTGTGTGTTCGATTGAATGTGTGTTCTACTGACTGGGTCAATGCTGTGTGTTCTATTGACTGTGTGTTCTAGTATCTGTGTGTTGTAGTATCTGTGTGTTCTATTGAATGTGTGTTCTAGTATCTGTGTGTTCTATTGACTGTGTATTCTATTGACAGTGTGTTCTAGTATCTGTGTGTTCTACTGACTGTGTGTTATAGTATCTGTGTGTTCTATTGACTGTGTGTTCTAGTATATGTGTGTTCTATTGACTCTGTGTTCTATTGACTGTGTGTTCTAGTATCTGTGTGTTCTAGTATCTGTGTGTTCTATTGACTGTGTGTTCTAGTATCTGTGTGTTCTAGTGACTGTGTGTTCTATTGACTGTGTGTTCTAGTATCTGTGTGTTCTATTGACTGTGTGTTCTATTGATGTGTGTTCTATTGACTTGTGTTCTAGTGTCTGTGTGTTCTATTGACTGTGTGTTCTTGTATATGTGTGTTCTATTGACTGTGTGTTCTAGTATCTGTGTGTTCTATTGACTGTGTGTTAGTATCTGTGTGTTCTAGTATATGTGTGTTCTATTGACTGTGTGTTCTAGTATCTGTGTGTTATATTTACTGTGTGTTCTAGTATCTGTGTGTTCTATAGACTGTGTGTTCTACTGACTGTGTGTGTTCTATTGACTGTGTGTTCTATTGAATGTGTGTTCTATTGACTGTGGTTCTTGTGCTAGTGACTGAGTTCTGTGTCTGTGTGTCTATTGACTGTGTGTTCTATTGACTGTTCACTGACTGTGTGTTCTAGTATCTGTGTGTTCTATTGACTGTGTGTTCTAGTATCTGTGTGTTCTATGGACTGTGTGTTCTATTGACTGTGTGTTCTATTGACTGTGTGTTCTACTGACTGTGAGTTCTAGTATCTGTGTGTTCTATTGACTGTGTGTTCTATTGAATGTGTGTTCTATTGACTGTGTGTTCTATTGACTGTGTGTTCTATTGACTCTGTGTTCTAGTATCTTTGTTTTCTAGTATATGTGTGTTCTATTGACTGTGTGTTCTATTGACTGTGTGTTCTACTGACTGTGTGTTCTATTGACTGTGTGTTCTATTGACTGTGTGTTCTATTGACTTTGTGTTCTACTGACTGTGTGTTCTATTGACTGTGTGTTCTACTGACTGTGTGTTCTAGTATCTGTGTGTTCTATTTACTGTGTGTTATAATATCTCTGTGTTCTAGTGACTGTGTGTTCTACTGACTGTGTGTTCTAGTATCTGTGTGTTCTATTGACGATGTGTTCTAGTATCTGTTTTTTCTAGTATACGTGTGTTCTATTGACTGTGTGTTCTAGTATCTGTGTGTTATATTGACTGTGTGTTCTACTGACAGGGTAATCTATTGACTGTTTGTTCTATTGACTGTGTGTACTATTGACTGTGTGTTCTATTGACTGTGTGTTCTAGTATCTGTGTGTTCTATTGACTGTGTGTTCTACTGTGATCTATTGACTTTGTGTTCTATTATCTGTGTTTTCTATTGACTGTGTGTTCTACTGACTGTGTGTTCTAGTATCTGTGTGTTCTATTTACTGTGTGTTATAGTATCTGTGTGTTATAGTATATGTGTGTTCTATTGACTGTGTGTTCTAGTATCTGTGTGTTCTATTGACTGTGTGTTCTACTGACTGGGTAATCTATTGACTGTGTGTTCTATTGAATGGGTGTTCTAGTATCTGTGTGTTCTATTGACGGTGTGTTCTAGTATCTGTGTGTTCTAGTATATGTCTGTTCTATTGACTGTGTGTTCTAGTATCTGTGTGTTCTATTGACTCTGTGTTCTACTGACTGGGTAATCTATTGACTGTGTGTTCTATTGACTGTGTGTACTATTGACTGTGTGTTCTACTGACTGTGTGTTATATTATCTATGTGTTCTATTGACTGTGTGTTCTACTGTGTTCTATTGACTGTGTGTTCTAGTATCTGTGTTTTTTATTGACTGTGTGTTCTACTGACTGTGTGTTCTATTATCTGTGTGTTCTATTTACTGTGTATTATAGTATATCTGTGTTCTAGTGACTGTGTGTTCTACTGACTGTGTGTTCTAGTATCTGTGTGTTCTATTGACTGTGTGTTCTAGTATCTGTGTGTTCTCTTCACCGTGTGTTCTATTGACTGTGTGTTCTATTGACTGTGTGTTCTACTGACTGTGTGTGCTATTGACTGTGTGTTCTAGTATCTGTGTGTTCTATTGACTATGTGTTCTAGTATGTGTGTGTTCTATTGACTGTGTATTCTAGTGTCTGTGTGTTTTATTGACTGTGTGTTCTAGTATCTGTGTGTTCTATTGACTGTGTGTTCTAGTATCTGTGTGTTCTATTGACTGTGTGTTGTAGTATTTGTGTGTTCTATTGACTGTGTGTTCTAGTGTCTGTGTGTTCTTGTATCTGTGTGTTATAATGACTGTATGTTCTATTGACTGTGTGTTCTACTGACTGTGTGTTCTATTGACTTTGTGTTCTATTGAATGTGTGTTCTATTGACTGTGAGTTCTAGTGACTGTGTGTTCTATTGACTGTGTGTTCTAGTATCTGTGTGTGTTCTATTGACTGTGTGTTCTACTGACTGTGTGTTCTATTGACTGTGTGTTCTATTGACTGTGTGTTCTACTGACTGTGTGTTCTAGTATCTGTGTTTTCTATTGACTGTGTGTTCTAGTATCTGTGTGTTCTATGGACTGTGTGTTCTATTGACTGTGTGTTCTATTGACTGTGTGTTCTACTGACTGTGAGTTCTAGTATCTGTGTGTTCTATTGACTGTGTGTTCTATTGAATGTGTGTTCTATTGACTGTGTGTTCTTTTGACTGTGTGTTCTATTGACTCTGTGTTCTATTGACTCTGTGTTCTAGTATCTTTGTTTTCTAGTGTATGTGTGTTCTATTGACTGTGTGTTCAATTGACTGTGTGTTCTACTGACTGTGTGTTCTATTGACTGTGTGTTCTATTGACTGTGTGTTCTACTGACTGTGTGTTCTATTGACTGTGTGTTCTACTGACTGTGTGTTCTAGTATCTGTGTGTTCTATTTACTGTGTGTTATAATATCTCTGTGTTCTAGTGACTGTGTGTTCTACTGACTGTGTGTTCTAGTATCTGTGTGTTCTATTGACGGTGTGTTCCTCTATCTGTGTGTTCTAGTATACGTGTGTTCTATTGACTGTGTGTTCTAGTATCTGTGTTTTCTATTGACTGTGTGTTCTACTGACTGTGTGTTCTATTGACTGGGTAATCTATTGACTGTGTGTTCTATTGACTGTGTGTACTATTGACTGTGTGTTCTATTGACTGTTTTTTCTAGTATCTGTGTGTTCTATTGACGGTGTGTTCTAGTATCTGTGTGTTCTATTATATGTTTGTTCTATTGACTGTGTGTTCTAATATCTCTGTGTTCTATTGACTGTGTGTTATACTGACTGGGTAATCTATTGACTGTGTGTTCTACTGACTGTGTGTTCTACTGACTTTGTGTTCTAGTATCTGTGTGTTCTATTGACTGTGTGTACTATTGACTGTGTGTTCTATTGACTGTGTGTTCTAGAATCTGTGTGTGTTCTATTGCCTGTGTGTTCTACTGACTGTGAATTATATTGACTGTGTGTGCTATTGACTGTGTGTTCTACTGACTGTGTGTTCTAGTATCTGTGTGTTCTATTGACTGTGTGTTCTAGTATCTGTGTGTTCTATTGACTGTGTGTTCTATTGACTGTGTGTTCTACTGACTGTGTGTTCTATTGACTGTGAGTTCTAGTGACTGTGTGTTCTATTGACTGTGTGTTCTAGTATCTGTGTGTTCTATTGACTGTGTGTTCTACTGACAGGGTAATATATTGACTGTGTGTTCTATTATCTGTGTGTTCTATTTACTCTGTATTATAGTATCTCTGTGTTCTAGTGACTGTGTGTTCTACTGACTGTGTGTTCTAGTATCTGTGTGTTCTATTGACTGTGTGTTCTAGTATCTGTGTGTTCTCTTCACCGTGTGTTCTATTGACTGTGTGTTCTATTGACTGTGTGTTCTACTGACTGTGTGTGCTATTGACTGTGTGTTCTAGTATCTGTGTGTTCTATTGACTATGTGTTCTAGTATGTGTGTGTTCTATTGACTGTGTATTCTAGTGTCTGTGTGTTTTATTGACTGTGTGTTCTAGTATCTGTGTGTTCTATTGACTGTGTGTTCTAGTATCTGTGTGTTCTATTGACTGTGTGTTGTAGTATTTGTGTGTTCTATTGACTGTGTGTTCTAGTGTCTGTGTGTTCTTGTATCTGTGTGTTATAATGACTGTGTGTTCTATTGACTGTGTGTTCTACTGACTGTGTGTTCTATTGACTTTGTGTTCTATTGAATGTGTGTTCTATTGACTGTGAGTTCTAGTGACTGTGTGTTCTATTGACTGTGTGTTCTAGTATCTGTGTGTTCTATTGACTGTGTGTTCTACTGACTGTGTGTTCTATTGACTGTGTGTTCTATTGACTGTGTGTTCTACTGACTGTGTGTTCTAGTATCTGTGTGTTCTATTGACTGTGTGTTCTAGTATCTGTGTGTTCTATGGACTGTGTGTTCTATTGACTGTGTGTTCTATTGACTGTGTGTTCTACTGACTGTGAGTTCTAGTATCTGTGTGTTCTATTGACTGTGTGTTCTATTGAATGTGTGTTCTATTGACTGTGTGTTCTTTTGACTGTGTGTTCTATTGACTCTGTGTTCTATTGACTCTGTGTTCTAGTATCTTTGTTTTCTAGTGTATGTGTGTTCTATTGACTGTGTGTTCAATTGACTGTGTGTTCTACTGACTGTGTATTCTATTGACTGTGTGTTCTATTGACTGTGTGTTCTACTGACTGTGTGTTCTATTGACTGTGTGTTCTACTGACTGTGTGTTCTAGTATCTGTGTGTTCTATTTACTGTGTGTTATAATATCTCTGTGTTCTAGTGACTGTGTGTTCTACTGACTGTGTGTTCTAGTATCTGTGTGTTCTATTGACGGTGTGTTCCTCTATCTGTGTGTTCTAGTATACGTGTGTTCTATTGACTGTGTGTTCTAGTATCTGTGTTTTCTATTGACTGTGTGTTCTACTGACTGTGTGTTCTATTGACTGGGTAATATATTGACTGTGTGTTCTATTGACTGTGTGTACTATTGACTGTGTGTTCTATTGACTGTTTGTTCTAGTATCTGTGTGTTCTATTGACGGTGTGTTCTAGTATCTGTGTGTTCTATTATATGTTTGTTCTATTGACTGTGTGTTCTAATATCTCTGTGTTCTATTGACTGTGTGTTATACTGACTGGGTAATCTATTTACTGTGTGTTCTATTGACTGTGTGTTCTATTGACTGTGTGTTCTACTGACTGTGTGTGCTATTGACTGTGTGTTCTAGTATCTGTGTGTTCTATTGACTATGTGTTCTAGTTTGTGTGTGTTCTATTGACTGTGTGTTCTAGTGTCTGTGTGTTTTATTGACTGTGTGTTCTAGTATCTGTGTGTTCTATTGACTGTGTGTTTTAGTATCTGTGTGTTCTATTGACTGTGTGTTCTAGTATTTGTGTGTTCTATTGACTGTGTGTTCTAGTGTCTGTGTGTTCTTGTATCTGTGTGTTATAATGACTGTGTGTTCTATTGACTGTGTGTTCTACTGACTGTGTGTTCTATTGACTGTGTGTTCTATTGAATGTGTGTTCTATTGACTGTGTGTTCTATTGCCTGTTTGTTCTACTGACTGTGTGTTCTACTGACTTTGTGTTCTAGTATCTGTGTGTTCTATTGACTGTGTGTACTATTGACTGTGTGTTCTATTGACTGTGTGTTCTAGAATCTGTGTGTGTTCTATTGCCTGTGTGTTCTACTGACTGTGAATTATATTGACTGTGTGTGCTATTGACTGTGTGTTCTACTGACTGTGTGTTCTAGTATCTGTGTGTTCTATTGACTGTGTGTTCTAGTATCTGTGTGTTCTATTGACTGTGTGTTCTATTGACTGTGTGTTCTATTGACTGTGTGTTCTACTGACTGTGTGTTCTATTGACTGTGAGTTCTAGTGACTGTGTGTTCTATTGACTGTGTGTTCTAGTATCTGTGTGTTCTATTGACTGTGTGTTCTACTGACAGGGTAATATATTGACTGTGTGTTCTATTGACTGTGTGTTCTAGTATCTGTGTGTTCTATTGACTGTGTGTTCTACTGTGATCTATTGACTTTGTGTTCTATTATCTGTGTTTTCTATTGACTGTGTGTTCTACTGACTGTGTGTTCTAGTATCTGTGTGTTCTATTTACTGTGTGTTATAGTATCTGTGTGTTCTAGTATATGTGTGTTCTATTGACTGTGTGTTCTAGTATCTGTGTGTTCTATTGACTGTGAGTTCTAGTGACGGTGTGTTCTATTGACTGTGTGTTCTAGTATCTGTGTGTGTTCTATTGACTGTGTGTTCTACTGACTGTTTGTTCTATTGACTGTGTGTTCTATTGACTGTGTGTTCTACTGACTGTGTGTTCTAGTATCTGTGTGTTCTATTGACTGTGTGTTCTAGTATCTGTGTGTTCTATTGACTGTGTGTTCTATTGACTGTGTGTTCTATTGACTGTGTGTTCTACTGACTGTGAGTTCTAGTATCTGTGTGTTCTATTGACTGTGTGTTCTATTGAATTTGTGTTCTATTGACTGTGTGTTCTATTGACTGTGTGTTCTATTGACTCTGTGTTCTATTGACTCTGTGTTCTAGTATCTTTGTTTTCTAGTATCTGTGTGTTCTATTGACTGTGTGTTCTATTGACTGTGTGTTCTACTGACTGTGTGTTCTATTGACTGTGTGTTCTATTGACTGTGTGTTCTATTGACTGTGTGTTCTGCTGACTGTGTGTTCTATTGACTGTGTGTTCTACTGACTGTGTGTTCTAGTATCTGTGTGTTCTATTTACTGTGTGTTATAATATCTCTGTGTTCTAGTGACTGTGTGTTCTACTGACTGTGTGTTCTAGTATCTGTGTGTTCTATTGACGGTGTGTTCTTCTATCTGTGTGTTCTAGTATACGTGTGTTCTATTGACTGTGTGTTCTAGTATCTGTGTTTTCTATTGACTGTGTGTTCTACTGACTGTGTGTTCTATTGACTGTATGTTCTATTGAATGTGTGTTCTATTGACTGTGAGTTCTAGTGACGGTGTGTTCTATTGACTGTGTGTTCTAGTATCTGTGTGTGTTCTATTGACTGTGTGTTCTACTGACTGTGTGTTCTATTGACTGTGTGTTCTATTGACTGTGTGTTCTACTGACTGTGTGTTCTAGTATCTGTGTGTTCTATTGACTGTGTGTTCTAGTATCTGTGTGTTCTATTGACTGTGTGTTCTATTGACTGTGTGTTCTATTGACTGTGTGTTCTACTGACTGTGAAGTATCTGTGTGTTCTATTGACTGTGTGTTCTATTGATTTGTGTTCTACTGACTGTGTGTTATATTGACTGTGTGTTCTATTGACTGTGTGTTCTATTGACTGTGTGTTCTAGTATCTGTGTTTTCTAGTATCTGTGTGTTCTATTGACTGTGTGTTCTATTGACTGTGTGTTCTATTGACTGTGTGTTCTATTGACTGTGTGTTCTATTGACTGTGTGTTCTATTGACTGTGTGTTCTATTGACTGTGTGTTCTATTGACTGTGTGTTCTATTGACTGTGTGTTCTAGTATCTGTGTGTTCTATTGACTGTGTGTTCTAATATCTGTGTGTTCTAGTGACTGTGTGTTCTACTGACTGTGTGTTCTAATATCTGTGTGTTCTATTGACGGTGTGTTCTTCTATCTGTGTGTTCTAGTATACGTGTGTTCTATTGACTGTGTGTTCTAGTATCTGTGTTTTCTATTGACTGTGTGTTCTACTGACTGTGTGTTCTATTGACTGGGTAATCTATTGACTGTGTGTTCTATTGACTGTGTGTACTATTGACTGTGTGTTCTATTGACTGTGTGTTCTAGTATCTGTGTGTTCTATTGACGGTGTGTTCTATAGTGTTCTTTTGACTGTGTGTTCTAGTATATGTGTGTTCTGCTGACTGTGTGCTCTAGTATCTGTGTGTTCTATTGACTGTGTGTTCTATAGTGTTCTATTGACTGTGTGTTCTATTTACTGTGTGTTCTATTGAGAGTGTGTTCTAGTATCTGTGTGTTATATTGACTGTGTGTTCGTTTGACTGTATGTTCTATTGACAGTGTGTTCTAGTATCTGTGTGATCTGTCAACTGTGTGTTCTAATAACTGTGTGTTCTAGTATCGGTGTGTTCTATTGAATGTGTGTTCTAGTATTTGTGTGTTCTATTGACTGTGTGTTCTATTGACTGTGTGTTCTAGTATCTGTGTGTTCTACTGTCTGTGTGTAATAATATCTGTGTTCTATTGACTGTGTGTTCTAGTATCTGTGTGTTCTATTGACTGTGTGTTCTATTGACTGTGAGTTCTAGTATCTGTGTGTTCTATTTAATGTGTGTTCTATTGACTGTGTATTCTAGTATATGTGTGCTCTATTGACTGTGTGTTCTGTTGACTGTGTGTTCTATTGATTGTGTGTTCTACTGACTGTGTGTTCTAGTATCTGTGTGTTCTACTGACTGTGTGTTATAGTATCTGTGTGTTCTATTGACTGTGTGTTCTAGTATCTGTGTGTTCTATTGACTGTGTGTTCTAGTATCTGTGTGTTCTAGTATCTGTGTGTTCTATTGACTGTGTGTTCTAGTATCTGTGTGTTCTAGTGACTGTGTGTTCTGTTGACTGTGTGTTCTAGTATCTGTGTGTTCTATTGACTGTGTGTCTCTATTGACTGTGAGTTCTAGTATCCGTGTGTTCTATTACATGTGTTCTAGTGGTGTGTTTCTATTGACTGTGTATTCTACTGACTGTGTGTTCTATGATGTGTTTATCTGTGTGTTCTATTGACTGTGTGTTCTAGTGTCTGTGTGTTCTATTGACTGTGTGTTCTAGTATCTGTGTGTTCTATTGACTGTGTGTTCTAGTATCTGTGTGTTCTATTGATCTGTGTGTTCTATTGACTGTGTGTTCTAATGACTGTGTGTTCTATTGACTGTGTGTTCTATTGACTGGTATTCTATTGACTGTGTGTTCTATTGCACTTGTGTGTTCTATTGACTGTGTGTTCTATTGACTGTGTGTTCTAGTATCTGTGTGTTCTATTGACTGTGTGTTCTATTGACTGTGTGTTCTATTGACTGTGTGTTCTAGTCTGTGTGTGTTCTATTGACTGTGTGTTCTACTGACTGTGTGTTCTATTGACTGTGTGTTCTATTGACTGTGTGTTCTATTGACTGTGTGTTCTAGTATCTGTGTGTTCTATTGACTGTGTGTTCTAGTATCTGTGTGTTCTATTGACTGTGTGTTCTATTGTCTGTGTGTTCTATTGACTGTGTGTTCTATTGACTGTGTGTTCTACTGTCTGTGTGTTCTATTGACTGTGTGTTCTAGTGTCTGTGTGTTCTATTGACTGTGTGTTCTATTGACTGTGTGTTCTATTGACTGTGTGTTCTATTGACTGTGTGTTCTACTGACTGTGTCTATATCTGTGTGTTCTATTGACTGTGTGTTCGTGTTCTATTGACTGTGTGTTCTATTGATCTGTGTGTTCTATTGACTGTGTGTTCTATTGACTTGTGTTCTAGTATCTGTGTGTTCTATTGAACATGTGTTCTAGTATCTGTGTGTTCTGTATGTGTGTTCTATTGACTGTCTGTGTGTTCTATTGACTGTGTGTTCTACTGACTGTGTGTTCTATTGACTGTGTGTTCTAGTATCTGTGTGTTCTATTGACTGTGTGTTCTATTGACTGTGTGTTCTACTGACTGTGTGTTCTAGTATCTGTGTGTTCTATTGACTGTGTGTTATAATATCTGTGTGTTCTAGTGACTGTGTGTTCTACTGACTGTGTGTTCTAGTATCTGTGTGTTCTATTGACGGTGTGTTCTTCTATCTGTGTGTTCTAGTATCCGTGTGTTCTATTGACTGTGTGTTCTAGTATTGTGTTTCTATTGACTGTGTGTTCTACTGACTGTGTGTTCTATTGACTGGGTAATATATTGACTGTGTTCTATTGACTGTGTGTTCTATTGACTGTGTGTTCTATTGATGTTCTAGTATCTGTGTGTTCTATTGACGTGTATTCTAGTATCTGTGTGTTCTATTTAATGTGTGTTCTATTGAATGTGTGTTCTAGTTATCTGTGTGTTCTATTGACTGTGTGTTCTGTTGACTGTGTGTCTATTTGTGTGTGTTCTACTGACTGTGTGTTCTACTGACTGTGTGTTCTAGTATCTGTGTGTTCTATTGACTGTGTGTTCTATGTATCTGTGTGTTCTATTGACTGTGTGTTCTAGTATCTGTGTGTGTTCTATTGACTGTGTGTTCTACTGACTGTGTGTTTTATTGACTGTGTGTTCTAGTGATCTGTGTGTTCTTTGACTGTGTGTTCTAGTATCTGTGTGTTCTATTGACTGTGTGTTCTAGTATTGTGTTCTATTGACTGTGTGTTCTATTGACTGTGTGTTCTATTGACTGTGTTCTATTGACTGTGAGTTCTAGTATCTGTGTGTTCTATTGACTGTGTGTTCTAGTATATGTGTGTTCTATTGACTGTGTGTTCTAGTATATGTGTTCTATTGACTGTGTGTTCTATTGATGTGTGTTCTATTGACTGTGTGTTCTATTATCTGTGTGTTCTATTGACTGTGTGTTCTACTGACTGTGTGTTCTAGTATCTGTGTGTTCTATTGACTGTGTGTTCTATTGATCTGTGTGTTCTATTGACTGTGTGTTCTATTGATCTGTGTGTGTTCTCATTGACTGTGTGTTCTATTGACTGTGTGTTCTACTGACTGTGTGTTCTAGTATCTGTGTGTTCTATTACTGTGTGTTCTAGTATATGTGGTTCTATTGACTGGTTCTATATGACTGTGTGTTCTAGTATCTGTGTGTTCCTATTGACTGTGTGTTCTATATCTATGTGTGTTCTAGTTTAGTATGAGGTTCTGTTGGATGTGTGTAGTATTGTGTGTATTACTGTGGTTTAAATGATGTGTGTTCTATTGTACTGTGTGTTCCAGGGACTGCGTGTTCTATTGTTACTGTGTGTTCGTGACCTGGTGTTCTATTGACGTGTGTTCTAGTATCTGTGTGTGTTCTATTTGAATGTGTGTTCTATTGACTGTGTGTTCTAGTGACTGTGTGTTCTATTGACTGTGTGTTCTATTGACTGTGTGTTCAGTATCTGTGTGTTCTATTGACTGTTTAGTAATGGGTGTTCTATTGACTGTGTGTTCTATTGATTGTGTGTGTTCTATTGACTGTGTTCACTGACTGTGTGTTCTAGTGATCTTTGATGTGTGTTCTATTGACTGTGTGTTCTATTGTGACTGTGGTTCTATTGTGTGTTCTATTGTTTGTGTGTTCTATTGACTGGGTGTTCTAGTATTTGTGTGTTCTACTATCTGTGTGTTCTATTGACTGTGTGTTCTAGTGTCTGTGTGATTCTATTGACTGTTGTGTTCTATTGACTGTGTGTTCTATTGACTGTGTGTTCTACGATCTGTGTGTTCTATTGACTGTGTGTTCATGTACTGTGTGTTCTAGTATCTGTGTGTTCTATTTTCTGTGTTCTAAATATCTGTGTTCTAGTGACTGTGTGTTCTATTTACTGTGTGTTCTAAGCTATCGTGTGTGTTCTATTGACTGTGTGTTCTTTATCTGTGTAGTTCAGTATACGTGTGTTCTATTGACTGTGTGTTTCTAGTATCTGTGTTTTCTATTGACTGTGTTCTACTGACTGTGTATTAATCTATTGACTGTGTTCTATTGACTGTGTGTTCTATTGACTGTGTGTTCTATTGACGTGTGTTCTAGTATCCGGGTTCTATTGACTGTGTGTTCTATAAGTATCTTGGTGTGTGTTCTATTATATGTGTGTTCTATTGACTGTGTGTTCTAGTATCTGTGTAGTTCTTATTGACCGTGTGTTCTAGTAATGTGTGTTCTATTGACTTCGTGAAATGTGTTCTATTATGTGGTTAAGTCCTATTGACTGTGTGTTCATATTGACTGTGTGTTCTAGTATCTGTGTGTTCTATTGATTTATGTGTGTTCTAGTATCGGTGTTCTATTGTTGTGTGTATCTAGTATCTGGTGTGTTCTATTGACTGTGTGTTCTAGTAACTGTGTGTTCTATTAACTGTGTGTTCTATTGAATGTGTAGTTCTAGTCACTGTGTGTTCTAGTGACTGTGTGTTCTATTGATTGTGTGTTCTAGTATCTGTGTGTTCTATTGACTGTGTGTTCTAGTATCTGTGTGTTCTATTGACTGTGTGTTCTATTGACGTGTGTTCTATGTGATCTGTGTGTTCTATTGACTGGGTTCTAGTATCTGTGTAGTTTCTATTCTGTGTGTTCTATTGACAGTGTGTTCTAGTTACTGTGTGTTCTATTGATTTCTTGTGTTCTAGTATTGTGTGTTCTATTGACTGTGTGTTCTATATTGTGTGTTCATTGATCTTGTGTTCTATTGACTGTGTGTTCTAGGACTGTGTGTTTAGTGACGGTGTTCTACTGACGTGTGTTCTAGTATCTAGTGTGTTCTATTGACTGTGTGTTCTATTGCCTGTGTGTTCTAGTATTGTGTGTTCTATTGACTGTGTGTTCTACTGTATCTGCTGTGTTCTATTGACTGTGTGTTCTATTGACTGCTGTGTTCTATTGTATATGTGTGTTCTATTGACTGTGTGTTCTAAGTATCTGTGTGTTCTATTGACTGTGTGTTCTAGTATCTGTGTGTTCTAGTGACTGTGTATTATTGACTGTGTCTGTTCTAGTATCTGTTGTTCTATTGACTGTTTATTGTGGTTCTATGACTGTGTGGTTCTAGTATGTGTGTTCTATTGACCGTGTGTTCTAGTGACTTACTGCTGTGTTTATGTAATTTATTGATAGTTAGGTGTGTTTATTGAATGTGTGTATATTGATGTGTGTTTATTGACGGGTAGATTGATGTGTGGTTTAGTAAAGGGTATTGAAGTGTCAGTTTTGGGTTTATTGACAGTGTGTTTAGTGTTGGGTGTTAATGAGTGTTATTGATGTGTGTTAGTATTGTGTGTTATTACTGTGTGTTTATAATGTGTATTGAGGGTTATGATGTGTGTTTCTATTGTCCTGTGTGTTTAGTTGATGATTTTGTTTCTACTGAGTGTGTTTAGTATGTTATGATGTGATGTTATGGGATTGAGGTTAGGTGATTGTGGTTTATTATGTGTTTAGTATTGTGTGGGTTCTAGTGAGTGTGTCTATTGACTGTGTGTTCTGGTACTGTGGGGTTCTAGTGACTGTGTGTTCTGGTGATCGGTGTTCTAGTTGAGTGAAAATTTAGTGACGTGTGATTATTGACTGTGTGTTCTAGTATCTTGTGTTCTAGTATCTGTGTGTTCTATTGACTGTGTATTCTATTGACTGTGTGTTCTATTGATTGTGTGTTCTAGTGTCTTGTGTTCTACTGACTGTGTGTTCTAGTATCTGTGTGTTCTATTGAATGTGTGTTCATTATTGAATGTGTGTTCTATTGATGTGTGTTCTATGTATCTGTGTGTTCTACTGACTGGTGTCTATATGGGTTCTATTGACTGTGTGTTAGTATACGGGTTTTAGTATCGTGTTTAGATGTGTGTTTATTGACTGTGTGTTC